>NW_009935965.1:63302-66992 GCF_000696875.1 Nestor notabilis
CTGGGATAAAACTAGTCAGGGTGCTCTTTATTTCTCCAGTATTCAAGGGTGCTAACCTTCATCTCTGATTCTTACAGGAGACTTGTATTGTGCTTGTGGCTGAAAATAGGAATAGGACAGGTGGAAAGAATGGATAGGATTCTTTCCCATTAGTCTACACAACTTAAAGTTGATTGACAAGACTCAGCTAGCTGTCTGGCCTTCCTCTGTAGTCCATAGAGGAATCATCACCAGTGAAAGGCAATTCCACCCATCATAGAATTAAGGAGTAATGCAGAGGGAAGAGATGAATCAACTCCAGAGGTGCTCATCTGTCTTCCCTGGTTAAAGGAAACAAAATCGGGGAATGATTTCAGGACAGAGGGTTAATCCCACCTCTTCTGAGTGAGAAAAATACCACTCAAGTGCCTCTGATGAGTCCCTTCTGGCTGCAGCAGATGTTGGAAGCACAAAGGGTCCTGTCCCCCAGTCTCATCTAATGCCATCTGTTATGGAAGGACCAGAAAATGCAAAAGCAGAGATCAAATGTGAAAGGCTGTGTCATACACACCACACAATCACCTTGTCCAGCTTTAGTTTGTCTCTGTAGCTCTGGAATGATAAAGGAATATGTTAGGGATTGTGATTTACTGTGTCCAGCTCTGGGCTCCCTGATACAAGACTTTAATGATTCAGGCCCAGATTTCAAGCATTTGAGGCTTGAAGTTATTTTCTGCTGGAAGTTTGACTTGGACACATCTTTAAGTCAGACAGAATATCCAAAACTTTGGAAGTATTCCTAAGTGCAAGAAATTTCCAATTTCCATCTTTTTTGTTGCTCTTGATGTTTTTGACACTCAGGAACAAACTGTCTTCATTTAAATGAGATGAGAAAAGTATCTCCTGCAAATTATGCCATTTCTTTTCTCCATTATGTTTTTTCTGCATCTTCTGGCAGTGCCGTTACAAAACCAACAGCAAACGGTCGAGTGGAACAGCAAAGACAATAACTTTAATGGAAAGAAATTGGGAACTGGAAGATGACACAGATTGCATTAGGGAGAAAAAGAAAAAAAGGAAAGGAAATAATATTTAATTTCCCTGGTCATAAATAATATGTCCGCCCACATTACAAGCACATCAAAGATGACAGGAAAAATAGTCAGTGACATGAGAAAATATCATTATTTCTTCATTAAATGTTTCATATAGGGGAGGGGGGTGAAATTAAAAAGGCACAGTGACAAGCAAACCTATAACAGCTGAAGGGCCATTGAAGAAATGAATTAGGACTATGTAAGTTTGCAGATGCGTAAAGCAAAAAGGAAACAAAAAGTCTGCCATAGGCGAAGTTTTGACTACTGTCAGAACCAAGTTCTGTTTCAGAAAGGAGTGGGATTGCTGGTGGTGGGCTCTGGACACCATTCAACAACCAGCGTGTACCATATGTTCACATCAAGGCTGCTTCTCTAGGTGAAGAAAGACGATCTAATCTGCTAAGTGTTATTGTGTAGTGAGGGCTGGGCAAAAAGGATTCATACACAGCAACCACTGTGCCACAGTATCTTGCAGGGTGCATCAAACTGGACACAGAACTAGAGGCATTGGATTTTTGATGTTGGTTATGTAGGAAGCTACTGGAGATTTGGGAAGGTCATGGAGGCTGTGGCTGTAAGAGTAGGGTTAGGGTCCAGAAGGTGAATATCAGGAGCATTGCAGGTCCAGCTGAGCTGGTTTGTTTGCAAAGGGATTTACATTGTGTGTGTGTTATTAAGCATCTTGGTAGTTCTTGTCACCCACCCTCTATAGAGCCCAAAAGTACCAACAGTGGGTCAGTGAGGACGAAAAAGGCTCCATAGGAAAGCTGACCTTTAGGAGAAAGGGGATATACATTCCTGCATGGTTTTTCTTGTGTTTCTTCACTACACTCAGGGACAGTAACTCTGTAAGAGTTCAACACTGAGATGCTGATTGTTTCTGTCTCTCTAATGATCCATCCTCTTCCTCCCCCTCCAGCCCTGGTGACTGGAACACATCTATTCGGAGAAACATTACCACTGCCATTTCTGCTCCAAGACACACAGCATCCCTCATCAAAAAAAGCCAAGGTCACGACACCCCCAGACACCCAATACACAGATTTATCTTTTCTGGTCTCCTTGCTGCCGAGAACCTCCCTCCTCACACATGCACTAATGGCACCATTACTGCTCCCCTCCAGATTGTTTAACAGATGCTCTTGATAAATACTGAAGCAGCTGAAATGCTGCAGGAAATGAAGCGCGGCTGCACGGCTGCCAGTGAAGGATAGGAGACACTTACAAGGTCTTTGGGATGGGGATTGTATGAGCAAAGGTGTTTGGCCCTTTCACTAGGACTTAAGAGTTGGGGAATGGAATGGGCCTGAGTAACTAGAATTCTATAAGGTATCATCAGCTCCCAGGTTACTGGCAAGGAGAGCTTCTCCTAGAGGAAATATTACAAACTGTGCTCCCAGCTGCATCTGTGCAAGTAATGAATTTGCAGTCTGAATAAATATACACAGTGTGTATATGTGTATTTATATTTGTGTGCTTGTTTATATTTGAATGTTACTGTTCTCAAACTGCTATCTAATATATTTGTGAAGACAAAGTGTAACCAATCCATCTAGGGGACAATGAGTTTGTTGCAGTCCTTTTTAGCTGCACAGCCAGAGAAGTTTTCCAGGTGGTCTCTCCAGTGACATTTAGTAGTCCCAAATAACAGATAGACTAAAGCATTCATCCCTCCCCTCCCCCCCACTCTTTTGACTTGCAAAAATAAGGCAAGCTTGCAAAATGCAGTGGTCCTGTGAAATCTACATTTCATCAAGAGGTCAACATCCCTCTGACAAAGCTTCTGCTGCCTGCAGAAACAGCATATCAAGATGCAAAGGGCTGAGTGACTGCAAAGACATCGCTCGTATGGAATGGGGGGACCATTCACTTCCTCTGGCCTTTCCTTTCCCTCTTTCCTTTTCCTTTTCTCTTTCCTCTTCTTTGTCTCTTTCCCATATTGCTTCACTACTAGGCAAATCTAACAGATTTTTCATCAACTTTGTATTTAAACTTTTGTATTTAAACTTTCAGCATACTTAAACATGTCTAATGTTTAGATATCTAATGCTTAGATGTCTAATGTTTCTCCTAAGCATTTCCTCTTCTAACAGATCTACACATTTCCTCTTTACTCCATTTCTCATTTCCCTGGATCCATCTGATCTCTCTGTTGGTGAACAGATGTCTGTGAGACACCACGTTGTGAGAGCAGTGAGGGAGAGGCTGCTGGAGCTATCAGCTCTCCAGTAGAGAAAGAATACAGTGTACAAGGGTGCCTGCACCTCATGAGTAGTGGCTGCGGAGAAGATGGAGCTGTCAGGAGGGTGGAGAGGGGTCTTGCAGAGATGGAGAGGTGGTGTGTAATGGAATGGAAATAGGAGAGATGAGAGAAAATGAAATGGAAAAACTGAGCTGTACGACACAGAGGAATTAAGCCAAAATGAGATTGTCATCAAGTCTGCTGGGGTGGGGGTGAGAAGGGAAAAAACAAACCTGCCACCATAATCCCTTTGTCATCATTAGCAGCATCTCTTCCAGAGTGTGCATCCCTGCTCCTCTGCTATGTACACACATCTCCTCTGCTTCTCTCAACTGTCTTTCATCCTTTCAGCTTCCTATTTGACTTTATGTG
>NW_009935965.1:67003-68230 GCF_000696875.1 Nestor notabilis
CTTGTTACTCAGATATTCCACTTCCACTCATCTTCTTTCATGGGTGACATGACCACAGAACTAATTAGTACCAACAGAACAAGGATATTGCAGGCAGGAGTGGATGTTTGCATATTAATATACATTATGTGTGTGTGTTCACATGTATGGATGATGGGGAAGAAAATTCATTGCACTGGAACAAAATCTAGCCCTGATGTGACCACAGCCCTGTTTGTCCCTTCCTGCTACACTGGGGCTTATATTTACACCATCGCTTTTCCTATGAGGTACAGAAGATTTTTACTGTGTGTGCTAAGGGTAGGAAGAAGAAAAGAAGAATGAGGAAGGAGTGCTAAAACAATATATGGAGATATCAGAATACCATGAATAACATGAAGCACTCTATGCTCATACAAGATATATAAAATTAATGTCTTAATACAATATAAAATCCATGCAAATTGGATCAGGCAAAAAAAAAGTGAAAATCAGGAGTTTTCCTCTTCTCAAAACAAAACATTTTGTCATTACCAAAATGAAGCAGGAAGTCAAAACTATTCGTTTTAACTGTTCTTCATCAAACGTTCTATTGCAATTGACTTGTTTCAGTGAAACCTTGTAAAAACCTTGTGTTAGCTTCCAACACAAACTGCTCAGGTTAATAAAAGTTAAACAATGGGAGGAAAAGAGACTTTTTGGCTATTCAAATGTGTAGAAAGGAATAGACACTGCAGTTCCCTTGCTCTGGACTGGGTCCTTGATAATTGCTCTAGTATTAGAGACTCTTTGAAACCTACAGATCAGCGTGTCCTAACCCAGGATTCCCAGGCAGGAATATCTTGCAGTAACATCCCAGCCTGTAAATTCCTCCTGCTAATCCTCTTCAGCTCAGTCCTGTTCCTCCTGCTTCTGTGAAATCCTGCTGAAATTATCAAATGCCACCAAAACACAGCCCTCAGATGGCATCAAATGCTACCCGCTGCTGCTAAGCTACATGCTAACAGAAGAGCACCTTTCCTTTCACTTGGGATGTCTTTGTGCAGGGACCTGGTGAGCAATCTGTGCGGCCACCACTGCCAGGAGGACGTGGAATTGGCTGGGGCTTCACTTCATGGTAATTAACAGCCAGGCCAGTGATTAGAAAGTGCAGTTGGCTTCCAAAGAGCTCACAGATCCACATCTCCGCCTCCTGGCTAAATTAAATCAGCAAAGCCTCTGGGAAACCGTGCTGGTTTCGGCTGGGTT
>NW_009935965.1:68333-180473 GCF_000696875.1 Nestor notabilis
CGGGTTGTTGGGGCCCCTGCGGAGCAGCGCTTCCACAGCCATTCACACAGCGCTGCTCTGCTCCTCACACCCCTCCAGGTACCTGGGGGGGCACAAGGGGTTGGGAGGAATACAGCCGGGACAGCTGATCCCGACTGACCCAAGGGCTATCCCAAACCATATGGAATCGTGCTCAGCGAATACAGCTGGGGAAGAAGGAGGAAGGGGGGATGTTGGGAATGATGGTGTTTGTCTTCCCAAGTCACTGTAAGGAGTGATGGAGCCCTGGTGTCCTGGAGATGGCTGAGCAGCTGCCTGACCATGGGAAGCGTGCATGGATTCCCTGGTTTGCTTTGCTTCCCTCATTCACCGCGCTCTGGGTGCCAGTTCTCCATTCAGGGGCTTTATTTCTCTCTGCCCCAAGGAATCATAACACAGCTTTGTGATAGGCTTTTGGTTGCAATTAGGGAGGTTAGTCCAGCCTGTTTGCCAAAGCCTAGAGAGCCAAAACTCCCTGGACACAGCACTAAGCCCTCAGATGCCATCACATTTGGCATTCACACCTGCATGCAGCTTTCAGAGAAGCTCGTTCCTTTCCCCAAACCTGGACTAGTCCAGGATATAAAAAAATCTCTCAATGTCTTCTTTTGGTCAATTTGCAAGTATGAAGACATCTATTCATCCCACTGCAAGACCCTTGAAAATCAATAAGGATCTTACTTCAAGGCACATTCTGTGGTTTTGGTCTTCTTGACAGGACAAACCTGTCAGACATTGAGTTTCTTGAAACAAAACAAAATGTTTGTATGCAACTGATTTCCCCCTGATAAAGTGGATTTACAGAGAACAAGGGCTGGAGCGTCTGAGATGACAGGGCTGGAAAAAAGCCCAACAGCTTTCCATCATTTTCAAAGGTTCATGGGACAACCAGGGAGATCCAATTTGCACTGAGGTCTACTCTCTCTCACAGACTTGCTTTTGTGTACAGAGGTGATTTCACAAGCTCTTGGTTGGAAAGCCTCAGATGGCTCAGCTGTGTTCACTTCACAGCCTAGAAAGGCAGTGTTGATAGTGAAGAGGCAGAGGTTAACATGAACTTCCACCTGAAGGGAAGCTGCAGCCTCAGGACCTAAGGTTACACAGAGCTGTAATAACTCTGCGTTGCACACCTGTAAGTAGAGGTGATGCTGTGTATTCTTTATGGGACAGAAATTTGGTTATGGAGACAAATCTCAACTGTTCTCTTTGGAAGGTAACAGACTGCATGCACGGGTGGTGTAAAGCATCCTGGCTCCACTCATGGCCACCATGTCCTCAGTACTAATCATCTATTGATTCTGGACAGAGCAATACCCGTTTACTCTACAGCCAACTGGCATTTGTGTTTCTTCCTTTGTCTCTACCTTTTCTCCTATCTCTTCCCACATTCATCTCTATGTGCCCCATTTTCTAGTCTCCCTTTCCTGGCTTTCCACCCTTTTCCTCCCACAACACTTTGCTCTCCATTTGTCCATCTCCTTTCCTTGCAATGACTTCTGTCTCTCGCATACATCTCAGTTTACTTACTGTTTCTCCTGTAGTTTTCCTCCCTTCCTTTAAGTCTTCCCCCACTTTCAAATTCCCTCCTCCCCTTCCTCCATAGGCTCTTTCCTGCCCATGCTAGAGAGGGATGGTGGATCCACCACTGTCGATAGCTGTGATTTCTACTAACTGCTTGGCCAGGGTCAAGGAGGGTTTTTTTCATTATCCTTTTATTGCAAACAGCCTCTGCATACAAGAAGCTCCATTAGTAAATATCGATGCATAGCAGGCTGGGTGCACATAGATTACCATGACACATCAAACAGCAGAGATGACAAATAGGCAGCTGAGCTCAGGCAGTAAGAAGAACCGTGTTACGGTAAGCAAGAAAACAGAACAAATGCAACAGGGGAAATAATTAAACACAAATACAGCAGCAGCTTCCCACCACTGGAAAAGCAGATGGGGGAGATGGGGGCTTCCAACTCAGGGTGGAATCTCCCACCTAGAGACCGCTGAAATTCCAAGTGTGCAGTTTCTGCAGCTGCTTCTTGCACTTTACAGAGAAGGGCTCAGTAAAGTGGTTTCCAGGCAGAATTTGCTCCTGAACACAGCATTATTACAGTAACATCAGTGCCCTCAGCCAGGGAGCTGAGTGGGACTGTGTTCATACTGGAATCTAATGGCTTTGACCATTGCCTTCAGTGGGGTTTTATCCATAATCTTCCCTCAAGATGCTCTATCCCTGGCAGCGTTCAAGGCCAGGTTGGACAGAGCCTTGGGTGACATGGTCTAGTGTGAGGCATCCCTGCCCATGGCAGGGGGGTTGGAACTGAATGATCTTAAGGTCCTTTCCAACCTAAACCATTCTATGATCATATAAATATTTTAGTTGAAAATACTATTAGATGCACACTAATGTGAAGGGTGCAAACAGAAAAGGGAGAGAAAAGAAAAATATATACTAAAGAAAACAGAAAGGAAAATTATAGGAGGAGAGACAGAAAAAAGCACTGCAGGCAACAGAGGGAAAATGAAGGAGAAAAATGGAGAAGTGTGGAGACAGAATGAGATGCTAAGGAGATAGATGCAGAAATAAAGAATGCATGAATACCAGGTAGAAAAGCAAGACTTGGGTTTCTCATTGGTACACACTGTACAGCTCCATCATACCCTACTGATTTATGTCACCTGAGAGTTCAGTCCACAACTTCAAATCAGGATTGTTTAGGTTGGAAAAGATCTATAAGGTCACAGAGTCCAGCACTGCCAAGTCCACCACTAAACCATGTCCCTAAGCACCACATCTACACATTTTTTTTACCTCTAGGGATGGTGCCTCCACCACATCCCTGAGCTCCACTGCTTGACAACCTTGTTGCATGGGCTGGTTTTGACCCAAGTAGAGGACCTGGCACTGAGCCTTGTTGAACCTCATACAGGTGGCCTCGGCCCATCAACCCAGCCTGTCCAGATCCCTCTGCAGAGCTTCCTATCCTTCAGCTGATCAACACTCCCAGCCAACTTGGTGTCACCTGCAAACTACACTTGATATTAAACAGAACTGGCCCCAACATTGAGCCCTGAAGAACACCACTTTTGACTGGCCACCAACTGGATTTAACTCCATTCACTGCCCCTCCTTGGGCTCAGTCATCCAGCCAGCTTTTTTCCCAGCCAACAATCTACCCATTAAGATACGAGCAGGCAGCTTCTCCAGGATAAAGCTGTAAGAAACAGTGTCAAAGCCATCACTGAAGTCTAAGCAGACATCAACAGCTTTTTCCTTATCCACTGTCATAGAAAAAGATCAGGTTAGTCAAGCAGAACCTGCCTTTCAGAAACCCATGCTGGCTGGGCCTGATCACAGGTTGTCCTGTACATGCCACGTGATGCCACTTTTATGGAGCTTTATGGACTGACAGCACCTCAGCATCTGGCTCAGGCACCATGGGCTGCAGTCCAAACAAGGATACGTGATACATAGCATCGTGCCTTTCTAGGGCACAATCTCTTATTGCTCCCAATTCCCCAGACTATTAGCTAAATAAAACTGGCAGGAACTTCTGTTATTGTCAGCAGGTTTCCCATTCCCATCACCTTTCCAGTCCATGCCCTGTGTCAAGCACCATAGCCAGTACTTCAGTGTCTGTCCTAAAAGATCAGATTTACTCACCTCTGCTTATTCTTTCTTAGATCAATCTAAGGTTTTATTCTAACCTGTTCTGCACATTCCACTGTTTCTATTAGCTCTCCCTTAAGTCTTTTAGTTGTGGCTGAGTTTTAAAAAACCCACTAGGACTTTACATGAAGCGTTTCTTACAGATTTCTTTGTTCCTGAGGAGCAAGTGAATAAACTGTAGTAGAACCATTCATGAAGAGAGAATTGAGAAGGTCAAACCCTCCTTCATTTTGCTTAGAATTTAGTCCAGGTTTTTGTTTGGTCCATACAATTAATAGATTTCTTGGGTTTAGCACTATCAGGCAACTGTTTGTCCCTATATATTAACCTCAGAAAGTAACATGGAACTGAGTAGAAAGTAGCAGGAGATGGAGCAGGGTGTGCAGACCAACATCAAGTAAAGGAAGGAAAGCCTGAGCTTTAAGATGTTTTTCCTGCCCTGTATTTGTTTCTGAGGCCTCATGAGTAGCATCCTTCTTCCCTGTGTGTAGTTCCCTAACTCCCAAGTTCTGCATGACTCACTGCCCCAAGCAGCAATGAATTGTCTGCCAGGTTGCTACTTCTGGGGTCTTAACAGAATATTGAGAATCTCATTTCTGATCTCCCTTAAAACCACTTGGTAAATGGATCTGGCTCAGAGAGAGGATGAAAATAATGTGTGCAATAAAAAGGCCTCCAAAAAGAAGGAGAAAAGGAAAAAAAAAAAGAGAGAAATGAAAGAAAAAAGATGGGATTTCCAGAGAGTCCTGACTGATCTCCACTTCGTTATTGAAAGATTGGACTATTAAAGGGACACAGTAGGCCTGAAGGAATTGTGTGATCATTTGTGCAAATGGTAATTTCAGTGTTCAGTCTATCATATCCATAAACATAATGTGGCTGGGACTGACATGAGTTATAGCAAATCCCTTTCCCAGGAGGCTCCATGCCACTTTGATGCAATGCCTGAGAACTCAGAGAGCTGGAAAGTAAGAGATGCTTCCTCCCTCCTGTGCTTGCTCTCTCAGCTGAGCTGATGGGTGAAGCCACTCTGATTACAGCAGATCTGTGGAATTAAATGGAGGAGCCATAGGGCTGACAAAGAAACTGTTCCAATTCCAGTAAAGCTCATCTCTGCCTTGTACTTACTAGCTCACACAACCGAACATGCAAAATCTGCTCAGTAAATAAAGATGTGTTACTCTGGCACAACACACTACTTCGCTGAAGTGCTAATCCCAAGGGAAATGCACACCAAATACTTCCCTGGCTTTACAGATGTGCTGCTTGGCTATGTGTGTCCTCACACACTTGTAGGTGGGGAAATACACATCATAATATTGAGACATCACCCTCCTGCTCTTTGTGAACTCAGAAGCAAGCTGTGCAAACTGAGATTTTCAACTGTGCCCAGTGTGGACACCCAAATCCCAGTGACCTTAATCCCAACCTGTAATAAATGAGCATTCTTTCTCTGCTCTGTGTTCTTACAATCCTGGACATATAAATGAGCATCCTTTCTCTCCTCTGTGTTCTTACAATCCTGGACATGATCTGCAGAGCTGGTGAGTTCTGTGCAAACTTGTAGTGTATCAGTTCAGGTTAGCTACTTTCTGGGATTCCTATGGACAGAACTGCATCCTCTCTCAGGGTCAAATGATGCATCTTCCCTGTGTTACCTCTATCTCCCTTTTTTACGCATGTGGTTCAACAGGCGAGCACCTTAGGGTCTTGGTCCTTCAGCCATATGAGCCAGGACCTGGCCACAGGGCACCAGAGACCTGGCTTGTCTTCCTGTGTTTCCCCAGTTCAGGGCTAAGATGCAGCAAAGCTCGTCTTGACTGGACACAGACAGCATCAGAATAAATCTTATACCTGGATTAGCAAATGCAAAAGGGGAGCTGTACGAAATTGCTGGTGGGATTTGTGTTTTCAGAGTCCAATTAGTACACTGATGTAGGATTTCGCAGCAAAGTAACAAGATTAACAAGCCTAAAGAAAGCCTAAATAGAGTGCTGTGACATTAAGATACGAGAACTGATAGTTCTCAGACTGTTGAGACCCCATCAGCAGTATTGTGAATTCACTTTAATGCACTGAACCACTAGTCATTGAAAGCCAGTCCTAAATAAGAATAGCCTTGAACTTGGAAAACAATCTTGTTCTGTTTATGACCTTAACGAAGAAAGCTTTTCACACTATTTCTGTGTTGAGATAAACACAGGCTTTCCCAGCTTTCTAAAGACAAAGGGCAGAAATTTGTGCTTTATACTCATCAGCTCTGGAAAAAAACAAAAATGTTGAAATGTCACAACAGTGCTTAGTTATATAGAATCCCATCTCTGGGATTATTATCTGTACAGAATTTGAGTAACTTCTTTTCGAAGATGAGAGGCAACATTGCATCAGATCCTGTGGCATGTTCTGTGTTTGGGGCAGTGCTTTACTTGATGAGAGACAGCTGCACTGGACTGCACAATAAAGTGAAGGGCTATGGGCTTTGCTGGGGAGTTTCTTCGTGTAGTATGTCCAAATAATGTTCTTTGCTCACTGGTTTATCATACATACACTTGACTACCCCACACACCAGGCTCACATTTCAGCTTGATCTCATATGAACACCATAAAGAACACCTAAGATATCATCCATTTCTCTGAAAAGGGGTGAACTTCTTTATTCTTACTTGGTCAGGAAGCATTACCCTTGGTTTTTCTATTATTTCTATTTAAAAGCTTGTCTTGTTTGTTTGTTTTCTCTTTTGCTTTGCATTTGCCTTTCACAAGCAAAGAAATAATAACCAATTAAAAGGAAATATTTTATTTATTCAATGGAATTTAACTGCAGTAGCTGAAGGAGAGACCTGGAAACAGCTAAACACATTTCTTACATCCCAGGTTCCCATAGCATCAGGGGGTTTGAAGACCTTGTGCTTCTGTGCTTCTTTGCTTCCTTGCTATCTCTTTGGAAGGCTTATGACTTGAAAAGACAAATCTTTGTGTCCTGCAACGTGGCTTAAAATACTAACCCATTAAACAGTAACAAATGGTCTTCATACCTCAGCCCTTTGTGCATGTGGTGTTTCTAATGAGGGTCTAGGCTTTCTACAGCAACCAGAACAAAAGACTTCTAATTCTTGCCTCAGCCCATGGGGGACATTTAGTGCTAGGCAAAGACACAACTTACCCCTGCCAAGACATCAACCCCATGTCTGAGCTGATCTGTAGCCAGCTACAATTTGTTTGCTGTAAACAACAGCAGGTGGCTTCACCAGAGAGCAGCTACTCTGGGTAAGAAGTTACAAAGGGATTTGGATAGATGACCGGTGTAGGAAAAACTCGAAGGGGTCATATTTATCTGAGTAAAAGGATCAACATAAAAAACAACATTTCTTTTCTACTTCCCTCCTTCCTTGCCTCTTCATCCCCTCCGCCCCATCTGCTTGCTTGGGAAATTGCTGTACTACCGAAAACCACAGGCAGCTTCAGCTCCTTCCCCTCTCTTGACCTTTTCACAGTTCTAAGGGTTATTTAATGAGCTTAGAAAAATAATGCATTAGTTAATGGCAGAATCCCTGGAAGGGCAGCATTATTGAGTTTCCCTTTCCTCCTCCTCACCCTCACTGGAGGCCTCATCACCTTCAAACCTCCACTTCCAGCTTGCTTTCTTGCGTACTTTAAAATGCTTTCAAATTAGTGCCACTTTACAAAATGGAGAAAGAGATCAGTGAGAGGCTTGGAAAGGGGCATTTAAATGTTGCACTTTGTAAAACATAGTCGCAGAGGTTTGATCTTCTTAAGCAAGTGAGAATGAAAAGTAATTTCTGTACGATCAGGATATAACTGCTTTACATCAGGAGACACACTAACAGTCACACTGTTATATCTCATAGAAGAGGCCACTGTACAGTGTAAAATAGAGAGGCGATAGGATCACTTATTGCCAAAAGGTTGGTACAGCTTCATCCGTGCTATAAACAGCCACACAAAATTAAGAAGATTTGTTGTAATAAATCTAGACTCAATTTCAAGGCACTGGAAGCCAATAATTCTGCCCCTTCTCCAACAGAAACAAACCCTACTGCCCACAGGCACTATCAACAGCTCATCTTTCTTCCCAAAATTGAACTTCCATGATTTTCAGTGATGCTTGAGACCATGCTATAATTCGATGCAGAATCCAGAGGCTGCACACAGTTAAAAAGATAAAACAAAGAAACCCTGGAAGCCTAACCCTCCTTTTGAAATAGTTTTGGGCCTTTTCAATGTCAGAAAAAGCTGCCTGTAAGGGTGGCTAAAATGATAACAGTATGTAGGAGCTTTGAAGTATCAGCTTGATCTAAACCAGAACAGAGTCTTCAAATTTATGCATTTACTCTTGCAGGGAGTCACTTCTTATAATATTCTTAAAGTAATCATTCTTCAACTAACAATTTATGGGGCCTTTCCATTTGTAGACTCACCCATCACACTGTAAGGAGCTGACTGAGGAATCAGTAGTAGATACTAGTTACCTTAGACCTCAGGTCAGTGTAAGGAGAGACATCTCCAAGCTGATTCAATGTGCCTAAGAACTGAATCACACTCTGGAGGAGGCTCTTTAATTATAGGGGAGTCTAATATGACTAAATCCCTAGGGTAAGTGCCTTCACTTAATGTCTATAGCTAGGTGGGATGAATCTTTGGTTTTCTCTCTCCTGGAAAGGCTTTCCAGAAGAGCTCTTTCTTCTGACTTTGAGAAGCCTGCTTATATTCTTCAGCTTGAATTTAATCATGGCTGGTTGACTTTCACTTCTTCTTCTGTCAGTGCTACCCTTGAATTTAACCAATCCTCTCTGGATTTTGAATCCTTCTGTTCCTCTTCTCCACATACCCCTCAACACCCTGTGTTTAGCAACAACAATTGTTTACTTGTCTTAAAAATGCAGGTCTTTCACTCTCCATCCACTTGATTATCCCATCAGTCCTTCTCTGAAGGTGCTCTTATCTGAATTAGTCTGTATCAGACACAGATGTCTCGAACTGTACATAGCACTACAGATGAATGTGTACCAGGCTCTTATACAAAAATATTTTCATTTCTCTTGCTTTATTAGAGACACATTGCCTGAAGCATCTTAGAATCTGTCTCTCCCACAGTTCCATCACATACTGATACCCCAGCAGACTCTA
The DNA here is from genome assembly GCF_000696875.1 of Nestor notabilis. Classification (NCBI taxonomy): domain Eukaryota; kingdom Metazoa; phylum Chordata; class Aves; order Psittaciformes; family Psittacidae; genus Nestor; species Nestor notabilis. The sequence goes on from NW_009935965.1 coordinate 77,164, forward strand.
AGCTTGTCTAACATATCCATGTGTTTCTCAGCTCACAAACACTGTTTTTCCTACAGAGATTTCTCAGTTCACTTGTCCAATGCCCATCAGCACTGCAGCACAAGCAAATTCCCTCAGTTTATACCAGCTTTTTTTAACATCATTCATCACTGGTATTTAGTGCTAATTCCCGTTATTAATGAATATGTGAAGATGAATCAGAGACCACTGGTCCCACTAACCACCCCCACTGAAATATTGCCTTCTTGGAGAAGTTCTCCCTTTCTGCAACACCCTTCTGATTGGATTTAACTTCATTTCACCTACCTCTGTGTTAATGAGCATTTCTCATATTGCATGTATCAAACGTCTCTAGTTTATTTGGCTCTAAATCACATCAAATAGATAGAACTTCTTAAAGCAAGATACAACGATATTCTTTCATGGTCTTTCTCCCAGAGAAAATGCTGTGATCCATCTCACACTATTGTAGTTGTTCTGCCATGTAAAGCTGGTTTTGCATACTACAGAGGTCACACTCACAGACTTAGAGAGCCTTGCTCAAATTTTTCTAAGATACATGTGCTTACTATTCTTCTATCATATAATATCAACTTGCTACTGAACCAACATACTCTAAAACAGCTCTTTCAAATATCAGAAATGAAAGCAATTTGTTCCCCTCATCATCATCACACCAAACAGTTTGAATTTTACTTCTACCTCAACTATAGTAATTTAAACGTCCGTACATTCAGCTCCATTCATGTCCTGCCTTTACGCCATGGTCATTATCAACATCCTTGCTGAAATGGAAGGAAATGTATTCATTTTGTCTTGAGGATGAATGCAGATTACTTTCAAACTTGGTCCCATTCTTCCTGCATGGTGTCAGTATTTCTTCTCATTATATTCTCCTTATTTCTATGGGTAAGGAATTTCTACTGTTTGTTTTAATTTCCTCTGCAAAGAGCTTCCTTTCTGAGGAAATTAAAACCTTGACATTTGGCAGTTCTCACTTTATCCCCACAGCTCATCTGAGATGTTGTTCTCATTGCTGATCAGTCCCTTTCTTTATAGATCTACTTATAACCCAAGTGGGTATCTGGAAACCTCTGATCTTTTTTTATTGTCATAGGACATTTATCCTTTTGACTTTCTGAATACACCTCATTGTCTGATGGTTTTAATCTAGAGAATTACACAATACATACTTTTATCCTAGAATCTCCAGCCTTCTCCCTTGTGTTAATGTAGCCAGTTACATTTTAAAACAAATTAATAGCGTTATTTCTAGAGTTAAGAGAATGATCTTATTCCTCAGAACTTCCAGGCAGAGAGAAAACAAAAGTTACTCAGAAGTCCAAGTGCTGCCCAGGGTATTGAATAGGGCTGGAGTGATTTCCCCTGTATACCCAAAGGATGGACAGTGTAACACAGGTCAAGTTTATCTGAAAAACACGGGTTTGAATATTGAGGTCAGATTCACTCTTACAAAGGGAAGGAAGCAGAAATACTTTTGTCATGAATTATATAAGTTTACCCAAAATACATTCGTAGCATGTAAGGCAAAGAATGGCTTTTTTTCCCTAGTGTTCTGCACAAAGATGACTTTCACTTTAGTAGATAAAAACATTTCTTTCCTCTTGGTCTTAAACTGGAACGCACATCTAAAAACTAGATTTAACTGTGATTATCAGTTGGGAAAAAGCTGAGGTTTACACTAGATTTTAATTCAGGCCTTATGGATCTGAATTCACATTTGATTTTAGACTTTCGATATGCCTTTAAGTCACACCATTCAGTGGTCACTCAGCTCACTGTCCAGATAAGTCATTTTACTCCACCCTCCAGTACCTCCCATCTAACCCACTCATTTAGAATCAAGTGGTTTAGACCACAAACTGAATGGAGTGGCAACATTGCTATTCAGCCACACTCATTTCTGTGTTTCTGGGTTCCCCTGTTGAATACTTGCCCTGGATACTTAGAATATGCATTGTCACTCATCTGCAACAATCCCCTTTCTGTTACATGTACTAATACACAGCAGCTGCTAGTATATACATAGCTGTTCCATGAAGACTGGGTACTTTAAGGACTGTCAGATAACTGGAGCTGAATCACCTAGGGGTTCCTTCTCCTTGAATTATTCTACTATGAAATTCTCATCTGCAGGCTGCAAAGGGGAAACGACAGAGAGAAAAGAAACAGCTTCTTCCTGTCTAAACTTTCTGAGGAGCCTGTCGTGCTAAATACTGGCCTGTCTCCTCTTATTTGTGTTAAATCACTCTTTCAACTCACTGCCTTCCACAGGAAGAGCTGAGGCAGCAGCACAAATGGATCCTTAAGTACAAGAGGCTGGAGTGAACCATTTCCATATATATGTGGAGGTAGACAAAAATAAAAAGAGGTACTTTCAGCTTCATGTTTCCATCTCTCACGTCCATTAGCTAAAGCCTGGGACACTCCCAGCCCTTTATTCTTGTATTAAATACATCTCAAAATAGCTTTAAAACTGCTCTAAATCTTAATATATATATATGTATAAAAAATAAACAAAAACCTGGAAAGAAGCTTTGTTTCCGTCCACTGGTGACTGGCTGATATGGAGGTACTTTAGCTGCAACTCTTACAGCCTCAGAAAGAACAGCATGGGATATCATAATTAAGTAGATCAAGGTCTGAGCATACCTAGAGCTCATCTGGACCTTAAGAAGTCTATTTCATGAACTAGCATTCATATACACCTATGAGGAACTGCCATTGCTCTTACCTTTAGTACAACTTGTAGATGAGCCTAAAGAGCAAAAGCTGTGTCCTCCAGGGCTGTTAGCTCAAATAGCCTTCACCTATTCACAGGGGGAAAGCAAGCCATGAATGGGTATGCAACAGAGCTTTGGGACTTTAATCTGGCCAGTAAGTTGATCCAGCTGGACTCAGGCAGTAGCAAGGCAAAGAAAAACCAATCTTTGGCTCTTGCAGCCTCAGGTGCTCTGTGTTGCAGCTCTGTCTCCGTGTGCCTGTTGCTGCTGGAAGCTCTCACGTTGAAGTGTTATAGTCACCAAAAAGGAGACTGAGGCCGCCTACGGGCTCTCTTGCTAAAATTGCTTTCATTTAGAACTATTTATCAGCATTTTCACACTATTTTTCAACCACTCTCCTCAGCAGCCCCGTGCAATGCAAATACCTCCAAGTCATCACTGCAAGCTGAAAAAGCCCAGCCTGACAAAATATAACACACAAGGCAGGGAAATTCAATTACAACAGACTGGCTGTGCTAGCCCCAGCTCTTTGGTGTGCTTCAAAGGTGGAGGAATAACAGGGAGAGAGATCTTGTAGACATGTGTGTGCAATCATTTTTGCTGCTGATCTCTCAGAGGCAAAGTGATGTGTAGGTCTGGCCAAGCCTGAGAGAATGTAGCTCCTGTGATGTGACCCATTGCAAAAGCTGAAACTTCATTTCAGTCCCACCTGAGCTTGGTTTTGAGGACTTACATTAGGCAAATTTCACCCTTAAGCCCAGCTCAGAGTGTTCAGAGGTTCAATTTGAAACATTTCTTTGATTTGAGGTTGGAATGGTTTAAAATAGCTTCAGTCACAGAGCCAGGGCAAGTAGAGAAATGTGCACATCTGCCTTATCAGTCATTACACCCAGGTAAGTAAAAGTCACAAGTTCTCTGTGCACATTTCTCTGCACATGTGAAATTAATCCCAGAAAGTTGAAGAGTAGGTAGAAGAATTATTCAATATTGTATCAGCAATATACCTTAGCTGCATCTGATCAGCCCTCCAGCCATATACTCCTTTACAAACTGGCAAGACACCTCTTTACCATTGCATGCCAGAATATATGAGAGTGTAATGACATTCCAGGGCAGAGCTGTGAGCCTGGTGTAGTTTCCAAAACCTGCAAAGCATCTCTCATGGTACTTTCTTAACTCAGGACCTTCACTGTGCAGCAAGAAAAAAGCTGCCTCCCTTATGTTTCCTTTAAAAGAAAGCACAGTCCTGTGGTGCCCTTGAATCTCTTTTTCTCTTTTCTGAATCCACACATACATATGTCTGCATTACATACATACATTTTTTCCCTGTTCTTTGAGTAATTATTTTTGTTCCAGCAAAATCAGAACAAGCAGAGCAGCTACAAATATCTCCAAAGCTTTTAGAGAGCAGGCAGCAGCCCACACACCAAGCTGCTTGAAGAGAAGCACTTGCCATGCTGAAACTCAGATGCATCTTCCCAACAGAGAGCTGCAGCCATGGAGCTGAGGTGAAGCAGGGAGCAATGAGGCACTGCATCTCCTGTCATTGACTCCACCGCTTACAGACCTGCAGCCCTAACACTGGCCACGGGTGGCTGAGTCCCTCCCCACTTCACTGCACTGAAATGGTTCCATGGGGGAATATGGGGAAAGGGGACTAATGGGAAAAAAGCATTTGGCTTCCAGGATGTGAGTAGAAGGAGCTGCATTTGCTGCATGAGCCTGTGCTCAGGATAATGCTGAATATATCCATTACTTCTACTGCCATGGGACCAAGAAGTTAGGAGACTCTAGCATGGAGATGTATATCTCAAGTCTCTGCGGTGTTTCAGCGGTACACCCAAGAAGTTGTAGCGTATTGAGTGAGGGCTGGAGCAGCTCTGCTCTGGACACAGGCTGAGAAAGCTGTGCTTCCTGGAGAAGAAAAGGTTCCGGGGAAAACTTAGAGCAGTTCCAGTGCCTAAAGGGGCTCCAGAAAACCTGGAGAAAGGTTTTTGACAAGGGCCCGTAGGGACAGGACAAGAAGGAATAGCTTTAACCTGCCAGAAGGGAGACTGAGATGAGCTCTGAGGCAGAAGCTCTTCCCTGTGAGGGTGCTGAGGCGCTGGCACAGGGTGCCCAGAGAAGCTGTGGCTGCCCCATCCCTGGCAGTGTTCAAGGCCGGGTTGGACACAGGGGCTTGGAGCAACCTGCTCTAGTGGAAGGTGTCCCTGCCCGTGGCAGGGGGTTGGAACTAGATGAGCTCCAAGGTCCCTTCCAACCCAAATGAGTCTGTGATCCTCTGATATTACAGCAACAGACGTTCATATATACACACTCATAACAGCCCGGCTACATTTCAGGATCCAGGAACCTCCTTTGCTCCTTACTTCTGCTTTCTTTCCAAACAGCAGCCCAGAATCTGCGACTTTGAAACATCTGTGGATAACGGCTGGTATCTTCTGCGAGCAGCTGTCAGGAGCTCCCCCAGCCAAGCTGCACATGCAGTTTGTTAATTCCACCCGTACCTTCCTGAAGTGCAGTGTCTTACTACTGCTATCCATTACCTTGGGTAAATATTGGAACAGCAGCATTCAGAATACAATGCACTGGGATGAAAATGCATTCAGCCTCAAGCCCTAAGGATCCTACTGAATTTTTACACAGGAAAACTGTTCTTGGAGGCCATGGTGATGCAGGGAATTAAGTTTGCCTCACCCATGGAGACTGAAAAATACTGAGATGTGGCTGCATTATAGAATCATAGAATGGTTTGGGTTGGAAGGGACGTTAAATCTCATCTAGTTTCAACTCTCCTGCCATGGGCAGGGACACCTTCCACTAGAGCAGGTTGCTCCAAGCCCCTGTGTCCAACCTGGCCTTGAACACTGTGAGGGATGGGCAGCCCCAGCTTGCCTTCTTGTGACAAGGTTTAAGCACCTGCTTAATTTTAGGCTGGTTCTTAAAGCTCACAAAGACTGCACAAAGTGTTTTTCTAAGGGGTGTTTGCCTGTCCTGAATGCCAATGCACTTAGAGCTGCATAAAATCAGTATCAGTGCAAGAAGAGAATCCTCTGTGGGGAGACAAGTTTTGGAAAGGCAGATGTAAAGGCTCCATTGCCCCGTGCTAATATTCCACTTTAGAAAGCCAATTCATTATCCCTAAGGATTTGAATATTCTGTTATGGGAAAGCGGTTGTTTGAATAGATGTGAGGGAAGACACACACATACACAAACACACACAGGATATTGATCCAAACTGTATTTATGATTCCTCAGACCTGCAAGAAATTGATTTTAGACTATTCTTCCTCTCTCTGTCTCAGTCCAGCTGAAAATCAAAGCTCAGTGGAGGATCCCTTAAAGAATTTTTCTGATAGAGAAAGGGAAGGGGAAAAAAAGAGATTTTCCCTAAAGTTGGTGTGAAAAGAAAAAAAAGGAAAGGCCAAGAATCCTGTGGATTTGGTGTTCAATATCCTGTCAACTGGCTTTGAAAAGGAATAGAACACTTAGAAACAGCATTGAAGACTAAACAAGTAAACAAACACAGCTCCATTTCTTTCCTTTTCAAGTATTGTGTTTATTTGCAGTAATTCAGACAACAACTTGATTTTGTGATTCTTCTTTCTCTCCAAAGCGAATTCCCTGGAATTCAGTGTTCTCATTCAGACTTTTGTGGTTTAAAGAGACTTATACAAACTTCAAATTACAAACTAGCCCCTGTGCCAGCCATCTGCACTGGCACCTATCTGCCAAATTGAATTCAGACTGAAACTCAGCCTTTGGACCTAAACAAACAATTCATCTTTATTAAGCAAAGCACTTAGAACTTTAAGCCCAGGTTTAAAATGAAGATTGTAATTTTGCTGAGTTTTTAATGTGCTGATGAGCAAATGCCCAAAGCAGCTGCTTGTGCTTTGAAGGAGTTTGTCCTGTTTGTTGCTATCAAACCTCTTACAGACTCCAACAAGACCTGCATTAACACCAAGTCACCATAAACACAACCTCCAGTGTCTGAGCACTAGAAAGTCTTACTTGAGCACAAAAAGACATAAACATGAGAATGGGTTTTCAGATACGGACCACTGTCTTCTTTTAGCTTCCACCATCTTCATTTTCATAACCCCTGTGCTTTCTGTCCAAGTTAGGTCTTACCCATTGAGTGGACCCACTTCATTTCACTCCAAGCACCAAGCACCAGCTAATTCTAAACCAAACACAAATTAAACCCATCTTCCCATCCTCCCCTCTGAACCCCCTAATTGCCCATTACCCTGTATTGTGCTCTGACGCAAAAGTAATTCGACTAAGTGGGGAGTTTTGTTGTTGTTTTTTCTTTCATAAAAACTGTTAATTTGCTATTAAATCTCTTGTTGAAAGACTAATAGCTTAATGAATGCATTACACGTGCAAATTAGGGAGTTTTTTCACTGCATTACTTAGTTGAAGATTGAAAGTGCATGATACATCATTGTTGGCTCAGTAGGATTTAATGAGGCATTAGACCATCTTCTGTCTTGGAGGCCAGACTTATGAATGATCCCCAGAATTGCACAGGCAACACTTGTCCCAGGTCCCTCTCTTGCTAGGGACATATATTTTCCCCTTGCCTGTTTCTTCTCCTGTCGCCGCTGATGTACGTGAAATAAAAATGTAGTTTCCAGATCAGTTTTATAATGAAAAGTAGCCCATTGCTGATGACAAATGTTGTTTACAGTCACTAGAAAAGAGGGTGGAATGAATATATTAGAGGAGGAGAGGATAGCTTTTATATTCATTATACTGCCATTTGGGGCCTGCGAAGACACATAACCTTTCCCTTTCTCCCTCCATCATACAGTCACTTTCAGATGTCTACATTAAAATAAAAAGCTGCAGGCAGTGTGCTTTGCATTAGCTACTATCAATGAAGAAGAAATTTTCTACGAAGTCAAACAGAGCTCCTTGTGGGAATTCCATCCCCCTGAACACACTTACTGAGGTTTGTCTGGATGCTTTCCCAAGGCTCCTTCCTGCTCCACACAAAATAAAAACTGGGTAAGACAACTGCTAAGAGGGCAAGGTCCTGATCCTGATCAGTTAGAAAGGAGAGTGGTATTAACTCACATCAGGATGATGTAAGACAGTAGCAGCATTGGTGCCTACTTGAGGAGAGGACCACCTCTTCAGAGAGGGCTATTTAGGAGATATTTAGACCCCTGGGCCTGAAGTTAAAGTCACACACCCCATGTGCTAAGCATAGAAAGTAACTACCCTGAATTCCACCAAAAATTGCATTTTGAAGCCTGTTGAATGGCTTCAGTTGGACATGGGTTGCAGAAGCTTGCAGGCTTCCAGCATGGGACCAAGAAGACACTGTTCCCAGACGGGAACATTTTGAGTGTGGAGATTGCAGATCTGAACAGATTTGAAGGAAAAACTCTCCTATGAGGCCTGGTAGACTTTTGCTGCTCAGGGAGAAGTGGATGCAAAAGGAGGAGGATGGGGTTTGCAGAAGAGTCTTATCTTGGCAATGACAACAAAGAAGCTGTTTATTTTGAGTAAAAGTTAGATGAATTAAATTCCAGGAGTGGGATGCATAGTTCTAATACTTTTGGGGTTGTGTCTGTCATTTAACAGAAGAGGAGGTCTGTGGAGAGGCGGCTGCAGGACAGCCATGAGCTGAGATGTTCTGGAAGAAACCCAGAGTCAGACAGGCTGGCACCTATCCCACCCTCATGTCTTTACTTATAACTACTATTTGCCTTGATCAAAAGGCAGTCATATACTAATGAAGTCTTAACGCATCATCTCATTCACACTGACTCATGTGAGACATCTTGGGCATCCAAGTTTAGTGGGTCATGTTCCCAGGCTCCTTCTGTAGCCAGCAAAGGAGGATTAGCTCTTTCAGATCTGGGACAGATAAGTTAGGCTCCTGGCATGAATTATCATGTTTTTCAAGCCTTTCTCTGCTGATTTCACAAGGAGCTTTAAGGATTCCTGACAGTTATCTCTGACGCCCAAGTCAGATGTCTGAACTTACACAGTGAATAGCTTTATAGGGCTCTGATTTTATTAATATCTGCAAACCCCAGTATGTGAAAAGCAGCAGAGTTCCACTGCTGCAATTAATGGCTTGTGGTTAGACATTATCTAAGGAGAGCTACAGGGCACAGAATTGGTGCATGCTTTCATCTGAGCTGGTGCCTTCCACTGGCCTGGAAGGAATCTCACGGAAGGGGCATGTAAGGGAACATCCGAATGAAAATGAAGTTCTGATTGTAACTAAATCTGCAATAATGTGGCCATGGTATTATCTAAGTGCTTTGCAACTGTGTTTTTATTGGGCAGAACCTCCTCATGTTTACCTTGAAGCCAAAGCAGGAGTGAACTTGTCAGGCGGCTCCTTTCTGAGGGATCTAGTTTTTAGGAGAATGTGCAAGGACAAGAAGAACTGAGGTCTGTTCAGGAAACGTTCGTGTTCTATTGAGTCTAAAGACACACCTCATTTATCCCTGATCCACTGACACATTCATTAATTTGCTAATAAATGGGACTGTAGCTTCTGAGCTACATTTAGCCAACTAAAATTTAGGGGTTTAGTCTTGCCATCCCCTATAGGTGCATCCAATGGGTGATTGGCATCTGGAGAAGACAGATTATCCATCCCATCTATCTGGATATCAGAACTGGTATGAGAATCATCATTCTGTGAGATGCATAATGCTGAGCACAGGCTTTAGAAAGGTCCTGAACAACCAGCCTAGGCAGGATACCTAACTCTGAGGTGGTTAATGAAATGAGATGGATCCCATCCCACTGGCAATGGAGAACAGTTCCATTAGTGCTCTCTATTAATATGCTGACAGGGTAGAATAATACCATCATAAGTTCAGCTAATCTTTTTGCACCTCATAAGTTATGAAAATGTTTTGCAGGTTATCAACAGAACCCACTTCACCCATAATTAGGAAACAATGGATTTAAAAGTCTCTATGAATGTTGATTGTTACTCTTTAGAAATACAACTGTTTCATGGGGAAGAGACTGCAGGCTGTGTACCTTACAATAGAGTTGTTGAAAACACATATACCCACACACCAGGAGTAGTGGAAGCTTGTAGGTTTTAAATACTTCAAACTCAAAGATTCCTGCATGGGAAGCTACAGGACAGTTAGAAATTAAGTATATTCCTTCAAACCTAAAAGAACTGTGAATAATTGTACCTTATACACAGGTGAACACTGGCACATGTGCTATGGAAAATGATGTGTTCCTGCTATTGAAACTAAACATTTCTCTGGTTGTATTGCCTATAGTCTGGGCTCACATTGTTACCTGTGTACAGCACAGCAACGAAGCACAAGGTCAGTGGCAGACTGCACTCCTATTGTTAGTGCTTGAAGAGGGAACATTTTATCCTTCACAACAAATCTACATATAGGCTATTGAATGAAATACAATAGCCTTGCTAAATTACTTTATCTATTAGCTAGATGCCTGTAAGAAAAATAAACCAGTGTATTTTTGTATGAGCCATTATGGATTGGGAGATAAACAACGTGCATTCAGGGGGAAAAAAAAGTTATCAGATCCCCAAAGCAGCCAAATTTTGGCATTCAAAGGGATGGAAATTTCTTTCAGCATTATTTAGTAATACTTCAGGGAGCCAAAATAATCTAAAGTGTGAGTGCTGTGTATACACAACAAGGGAGAAAGAGTCTGCTCCAAGTTTAAATTGCTCCATCTAACATGCACTCCTCACCATGAAAGAGGGTGCAAAAAGAGCTGGGGGCTCCTTAGGGGATGAGCAGTCAGAAGGGGTTCCCCTTGGAGCTGTCAGGGTGGAGTGTCAGAGCCTGGGACCCATCCTACCACCCCAGCAAGGGAGCAGGAGAGCCACAAGGCAGCCAGGGCAGAGCAGCATCCTACAGCATTGCTGGGGCAGGGACTGATGGCCCTGGGCTGGCTGGAATGGAGTTCTGGGTCCATGGACAAGCTGGTGTGTGTGGGATGGAGTCTCTGCATTTAGGGATACAAATCTCATACCTTAAAGATCTCCAGACTTTCTGTGAGCATGAACAATGAGGAGAATGGTACCAGGTGAGCATCACCTCTGGTGTTAGTCCAAGCAGCAATCACTGCATTGTTGATAGCATAGTACCAGGTCCTGAGGCTTATGCTGCAGTTCCTCCACCTCATTTCATCCCAGAACAGGCTCCTTGCTTTTCATTCTGACCCAGAGGCTCCCAAGCACTTCTCACAACACTAGCAAATGTGCTCTATTAGGTGATAAAGCAAAAGCCTTGCTGATGAAGGGAGAAGGTTGGGACAGACATTTTCCTTTCTCTTTCGCCCCCTCCCAGACTGCCGATGAAGCTCCTCTTTTCCTCTCCAATATTCCCAGTCTCTCTCTGAGCTCACGACTCAGCTGCCATTCTCACGAACCTGATGTGCAGGTGACACTTCAAGGATGTAATCAGAAAATGTCGGGGGGGAGGGGGAGGAGGAGGGAAGAAGGAGCAAGAGATGCTGACACAGGAAAAACATTCTATTTTAAGCAGGCCAAGTTTGTGCCTACTCCCAGCCTTCAAATTATCAGGGCTGCCTGCTCTGAATGCCATGAATCATCCCAATCTGGCTGGGGAGTCAGACTTCTTTCCCTGGCCTTTGCAACAGCATGCTAAAAAGGATGCAACAATTTCCCATGGGGGTTTTAAGGGAGCTGGGGGGGTTTTCAACTCATCAGTGTGGAGCTAAGTGAGACTCTGCCCAGTTGGTTCACAGTGGAGGGCAAATTGCTTCATGGCACTCGTGTTGTGTCACCATCTCGTATTTGTCCCTCCAGGTCTTTGGGAACTACTTCTAATTCCTATAGATTAAAATAGGGGATGTTCTTGGAGGAAGGATGGAGATATAGGTAGCAACCTGGGTTAGCTACTAGAATTGTAAGTATCTGCACGCTCTTGGCAAGGAGTCTAAGCAAAGCAAACAAAACCTGAAGGGAGACAAAATAGGATTATCACAGCAGAGCTTGGTTTGAGGTCCCTGGTAGATGTGATTGCTTTTCTTATGGGTAGGAGACCAATGTGAACCAAATGTCAGCAAGTCTGAAGCAGAAAACATTTGAACGACATGCCTCATACCCAGACACAAATTCCTATGAAGCAGGCATATGACACATTGTGGAGACAGCCCAGCCCTTCGCCATGTTTTTGAGCCTGAATTGATTAAAACACAAAGCAGGTAAAACCAGGAGGAAAATTCACTGTTTGTTTATCAGACATAAAGAACATTTATAGTCCTTGGATTACAGATCAGTGCTGTGAGGGCTTCTGTCACCCAGGCCCTGCTATAATAGCAGCCTGCTCTAATAACAGGCTGTTAGAAAACAATGCCACAGAGCGGATGGGCAAAGACACATCCAGGTCAGCAGGCAGGAGGCAGGGATCCCACAGGCTGATCTTGGCTTTGAAGCTAATGAATGCAATAAATAGAGAGCCACTAGACCATGAAAAGCACACATTCCAACTGCAGATGAATTAACTCTCCTATTGCCATTTGATGGCACCTGAGTTGCCATCAAACTGCAAGCAAGATATGACTTGTGGCTACCTGTATCCCTTCCCTTAGTGCCAGGAGCCCAGACACAGATGAACCTCACTGTCATCAAACTCTGATTATTGCAGTTGCATTGACTAACCTTTTAACTAAAACTTACACATAAATCATCACTGGACAGCCATACCATCCCATTCACCCACTCGTGTACCCCATTTCTGATTTGTTAAGAGCTGCCCTTCACCTTCCCTTCAAAATGCTTCCATACGGCTGTTAAGAAATTCACTGGAAACATCCCCCTAACTAAAATCATCCAGTGCCTCTGATTTAAGCCATTGTGCAAAACTCCTCTCTAAATCAACATGAAGTTTTCTGCACTACCTTTGAGTCATGTTCTGGTCTACAGCTTGTTTCACCGTGCTCAGCCTGTCTGTAGTTTCTATAAATCAAAGCAACTTTCATGGCATCATATTCCCCATGTCTCCTGAAGCTTTTTCCACTGCTCCAGCATCATCTCCCTTTCTGTCTCTTTCAGATCTATTTCTTCTGTTGCAAATTCAACTAAAGCCTCTCTAGGACCCTCATGATCAAGTCAATAGAGCCACCAATGGTAGAGTGGGTTAAACTGAGGTTTAAGGTAAGCAGATATACACAGACCTGATAGGAAGACAGGCTTTGTTATTAATAAACTAGAGAGGTAGGATTCATCACTTCATTTTGGTATGTACAGTGTAGGTGGCTACTCTTAAGGTAGATGTCTATGCTCCCACTCCAGTCATTACAGATCCAGCCAATACAGTCTCATCTTCAAATGTGATGACTGTACGATAGTAGATCTCCAACAGCAACAGCAGAAATAAGGGGGCAATATCTCATACCCCATCCAATTGGGTATATGATCCTGGGTGCACAAAAGCAGCTTATCTGTATAGTTTGTACAGTCTTTTCTCTCAATTACCCTGCAGCTGTATCTGTTCCAAAAATAACAGCTAGCTCCTTTGCATTTTGTGATTGTGCCATCATAATTAAAACAAATTCCGATCTCCAAACAGCAGTGGTGGGAGCCCATCAATTTTATGGGGGAGAATGGACAAATACTTTTTCCAGATTATTTTTACTCCAACCTACCTGGTTTCAAACGTGTCTTTGATTCCATTTGGTTGCTGTGGAAACAGCCATGACATCAGACTTGGGAGTCATGACATCGTTCAGTGAATAATCATATGCTGGAGAAGGCAGCAGGAAAAATGAAGTAAACAAATGTGTTTATCCACAAATGCTCCTACTATGAGGAACCGGGATCTCCAGTGGTAATTTACCACACGGTGCTAATGTGTTTGTTGTAATATATTTCTTAATTCTTCTCTTTTTTTCTCCTTTTATTTTGGCTGAATATGAAAGTTCATCAGGGCTGGAACAAACAGGGGAAGCATATTGAAATGAGCATTACAGATCTGTCGTGCTCTAGTTTATGGTCTTTTCTCAGCGATACACAGTAAGTAAAACAAGCACTGATTGAGTCAGCCGCCTCCTGGGTGTTCATTTGCTGTAGTGTGAGGAATATTAATGCTAAGTACATCCGTGTGCATCAGGAAAGGCAGGAGGAGGCAAGCAGATTACCCCAGCTTAGGGGTATTATACACGCGTCTGCAACTTCCAAAGACACAGAGAGGAAACAGTTGTGTGGGGTTTTGTCTCTTATCTTCTTAGAGTCTTACAGATTTTGGAGATGCATTGCCCTGGAGTTTTAATACTCAGAGTTTTCAGGGGGGATTGTGATTATTATTATATTTTTTCTTAAACCCTCTTTTTTTTTTTTTTTCAGGGGAAAAAAAAGGCAAAAAAAGCAAATGGTGAATTTTATCAGGACAAAGAAAAATCAGATTCCAAGAGAAGAAAGAACAGATGAAAAAGAAAAGTTTGATTAAAATCCCCTCTTGTTCCATGTGTTTGATGTAAATATCTTCACACCTTTCTCTTTTCCTTTGCAACCTCAGCAGAAGGTTCAGCCCATCACCAGGGGATTGAGTTCCAAGCTTAGGGCTTTGTAGTTGCTGCTGCTCTCGCTGCTGTTGTCTAAAGGGATTATAAGCCTTTGTAAAGCTTGTGTTAATACCCTGGAGGGGAAAAATGAGTTTCCAAATAACCTTTTTTTGCGTGTATCTCCTGTCTAAGGTACGTTAGGAAAGAAAAAATTAGGAAGTGTTTTGGCTTCAAGAGTAGGTCGTCTAAAGTTCACAAATGAGGTCTTCAGCCTTTCTGACCCAGTCTCTCCCAGTGCAGAGATGGCCTTTGTCGTTGTACTGCTGAAACCAGGACCTGTTAGGAATAACAATGCACTTCTCTGTTCAACAGGGAATACGCTCAGTCTTACACTGGGTTTTTAAAAAGCGCCTGAAGAAACTGAATTAGGTGCTTAGCTCCCACTATATCCTTTGGTAGTGTTTGGCTGCTTTATATTCTATACCTCCTCTGCGAAAATCCTAGCTCAGGATCCAACTCCACAGCTTCAGACTGACTCTCTGTAGCCTTTCAAACCCTTCTCTTTTTCCTGCAGGAGGATTGGTTATGAGCCACGTCACAGCATTTCCCTTCAGATGCCGTTGGCTTTGCAAAGGTGCAGAGCTGCTTGGTATTCTTGGGGGTGTTGGTGGCTGTGGGTCATTCAGTATTCCAGTATGAGGAGTGAATTGCTCGGTATTCCAGATGTGTGCCACTGCTCCGTGTCAGGCAGTAGCCAGGGCTGTACAGCTGTGGATTGCTCAGTATTCCTAGGGTGCTTCAGGTGCTTAAAGGCTGTCACAGAGCATTTGGGTGCTTGCCAGGATGAGAGTCTTTCAGTATTCGCATCTGTCTCTCTAGTACAGGGTAAGACACACAGCCATCCATTTGATTCTCTGCCTTACCAGGTTTGAGAATAGAAATGAAAGCAATGGTCAAAGAGAAAACTATAATGGAGAGGAGAGAAAAAGAGAAGTGAGGATAAAAAAAAGGAGACCAAAAGGCAGCTCTTCAGAAAATGAGACCATTGAGGTCTTCACATGGGTACTTTGCAGGAGCCATAGTTTAGGTTTAAATTAAAAGGGTGAAGGCAATGCATTCCATCTTTGCAAGATTGACTTAAGAATCCATGGCAGAGCTGTCCAGATATGTTCATTATCACACTTCTTGGTACTGGTCAGTGTTAGGTTATGTGGTAAGAGGTTCAATCCCACATACTCAAAGGATCCTAACAGGAGGTGGAGGAAACCCAATGACCTAAGTAGAGAAATGCAGCCCCTTGACTAAGTGTCCAACAGTGATCAGCCCCATCCCTTAGGGTGAACCCATCATGAGTCAATAGGAGAGGCTGTTCAGACCACCCTTCTCACTGAGAAGGTTTACTGTAAAGAGAGGTATGGGACTCATAGTTAGACAGAGGGAAGAGACTTTCGGGACTGTAAAAGCTTTGCAAGAATCTGTTTTAAACATTTACTTAAAGAAATTTCTAGACATTTTGACATGTTGTGTTTGAGCAAAGCACAACTTCCCGATTGTTTCTCCCTTGAAATGATGAGAATTTCATAATAAAAATAAACCACAATGATAATAATGATTAACAACAAACTTTGAGTTGCTCAATTTTTTTTCTTACAAGTTTTCTACTAACAGTTTTGCCTTTTCAGAATAACACTAAAATTTGGGACAGACAAAAAAGGATCTGAGTTCTTGGATAGGAGAAAATGTTTCCAACACAGTTCTTTTCATAAGACCATCTGCTCTTTTGTTACCAGGTATGATTTTGTAGATATATATGCCAGCTACTACAGATGACAAGCCAGCACTGTGTGCAGGTACTTTGAGGATGCCCAGCACAGGTCTTAACAAATGGGCTGGCTATGGAACTGGGAGAAGAGCTGTATTTTGGAAAACTGAAAAGAAGAATGGAATCTAATGCCTGCTTTAAGGGATGTTATACTGCGATGGGAGTGGAAGTGATCTGTAGCTAGAGTACGCATCCATTAAAGCTCACTCTGTTTTTAAAAGGTATTAATCTCTCTGGAGTGTGTAACAGTGGGTAAGGGACAAAACCATCTTTCTTCATGTATAATATTCTACATTTTTATACAACTCACATCAAATCTTCATGATTCTCCAGATTTCTCTTCTGCACATCTGAGCTCTTCTCTCCTTTCTGGGTACGCCCACTGATGTGGAAGGCTTTGCATGTATCTTTCTTTTCCCCATCAACCCTTGGCTTTAAAGCACTAAATCAGAGTTCTCCAGATCTGCTACCCCATGAAAATATCTAGTGAATATAATGTTTATTCGTGATTCTTGATTCACTCAACCCACTCTCTAAAGGAATCTCTCCCAACATACCCCCCACTACTTAGCTATGAAAATTACATTCCCTTCCCCAGGATTTTGTCAGTGCAAGGAACTTCACAGCCTGTTTCCAAATGCTGCAGTGCACTTAATGGTATTTTATGACACATTTTTCAAATCAAATTTAAAAGCATAACTAAGTGGAATTAATGCCAGCTGGTAATGTCAGCAGCACCGGAGCTGTGCATGGCTGGCTTAGCTTCTAAACCTCTGGTAGTTTCCTGGGACTTATTTCTGACTTCAAGGAAACAGTGAATATGGTGATGGGACTTTTTTTAACACTATAGCTATGGAAGGGAGTGTGTGGGAATAAATAGATGGCAGATGAAGTCTTGGAAGAGTTTCCCAGGGAAGATATCTAAGTTTAAGTGGAGGTATTCTCCAATGTACAACTAGGGGAAGGAGGGCGTATGAATGGAGAATAAGCATCTAGGTGAGTTTTAGTGAGATGGATGCATATCCAAGAGACCTGATAATATCCCTGCATTACCCAGGAAGACCTTATTGGATCTGGTTGCATTTTCTCCCCTTCACACCTACTCAGTCCAGAAATGAGCATATCACAGTACTGATTCTGATGATTTAGAGTGGCAAAATGTTGCATCACTGAGCAGAATGCAGTTTGTGCCTCTGTATATTTGTCTCTGCATAGGCAGGAGAGACTGCTAGTAGCTTTTGATCTGGGAAAACCTTAATACAACAGTATTCCTATGGAATGAGAGAAGTGTGTGTGCACATGCTGGTGTGTGCAAAGTCATGGATATTTGTAGGCTAATGCCTTTGGGTCCATAGATGTTTTAATGCTTATTCTACTAACAGAGCCCACATATATCTGTTTGATATGGTGTCTGCATAAACACAATCTCACTTGTGCCCATCCAACTTTTTCCTTTTTTCACTTCCTATGTTTTAAAATGCAGTAATTCCAGCTTTTTTTTTGTATTGTGAAAGCATCCCATAATAAGTTTAGCCAGGATAGATTCCAATTGCTCCAAAACTGTACAGCACAGGATGCATTTCATCAGTGCCCAACAAGTTTTTATTCCTCAATGACTTTACATTTACTAACCCTATTCAAAGAGGTGTGCTTGAATGGATTGATTGTATCTCTACCTTTCACACAGGCAATACTTGAGATGTTCCCTCTATGGAAAAGGGAGAAAATTTCTACTGGCAATGCTAGATTAGAATTGCAGAGACCCAAGGTGGGTCCAGGTGAGCTCTGTGATCTAACTGAAGTGTGCAAGTCTCCTCTTGTCCCCACCAAATATGCAAGTTGCCACTGAACTTTGCGGAGGGAAGATGAACTGTGTTTCTTCTGGGTTAAAGTAACACAGATGCCAACTGCCACTCAGTCCAAAGGCAAGACTAGAGCTTGTCTAAAGGAGCCCTTCATGACATGAATAAAATGACTGTTGGTCCTTAGCTTCTGTTCCATGTTGTTTGCTTGCTTTTCACCTTTATGGCAAATACATTTTGTAGCCTTACAGAAGAGGTATAGTCCTCTCTTTATGGGGAAATGTCATCAGCAAACACAATAGTGCTCTCCTATAAAATACAGCATATTCATAGTGGTAACCTCATCACCTTACCACCATGGTGTCTTGCTGAGATTCCTACACAGGTTTTGGTATCTTCAGGGTGCTTTTGTGACAAGAACACTGAGGTCAGGCAATGCATTTATGCTAGTATATAAAGCACCAAAGGTACTTATGCTTCTCTATAAATAAGAAAGCTGTCTTGGATTTACTTGGAGATGCAGGAGTAAAGGAAGAAGGGAGGGAACCCCAAACAACCTCCCCCAAAACAAAGAACCCCAAAAAGGTCAATGAAAACTCACACTAAGCATAGCTAAGCACAAGAGAAAATGATGAAGTCAGAGGAATTCTCTATGCGAATGAGAGAGCTGAGATTCAAAAGAAGGAAAAGAAGAGTTGGTAAAGCCACATTGCTTATTCTTTGTAGCCTATGAAATAGTATATTAGAAAGATATTTTTTTTCCTGGGTGTTTTATCCAAAGCTGATTTGAAGATGGAATTTTATAGGATTCCCAAAGGAACTCGTGGGAGCTGGGATTACTTCAGAATTCCCCGATTTTTCAAAATATCGGAGTAAAATACCTGCACAAATACTCTTTTTCAGCCCTTTTGTTTCTCAAAGCTTGGACTCAATCAGTGTGACTCCAGGTTGAAGTAACATTTCAGAAGCTGTTAATGCACAGGGATTTACATCAAATAAAGTGCTGAAATTGTGTGCTAGGCAGAGTAAGCCTCATTTCCTTAATTTAAGCATCTAGGTGTTCAACATCTAAGTGTGATCTAGTCTTGCCAGGCTTCCTCTACAGACAGCAGGGAGCAATAGGCTCCCCTGGAAGATGTCTATTTTGTTCTCAAGAACAGCATCTAATCTGGGTCAGCTGAATTGTCTCTGGAGGTACCCACAGCCCCAGACTACAGAGAGAGATTGGGGCGATTATCTCTGACCTCTTACTGTTAGACTTCTAAAGAGAAGAGAGATGAATGCCAGCCTCTGCAGCTATTACGTTGCTGTGGGTTAGGGTGCTTAAAAATGTCTCTCCTTTGCTAGCTTGAAAGACTCCATCTCTCTCACCGAGAGACAATTTCATGCTCTTAAACAAAGTACTAAGGCATGAAAGCACAATTCGAGTCTGTTCTTTCTGTAAGGCTGGTTAAAGAAAAGGGCCATATGATGTGCTTTGGATTGAACTGAGAAGCTGACATTGGTATCTGGGAAATGTTCCAGTAGACTGAGCAAGAGGGCTGTGCTTAGTGCCAGCATAAAGAGATACAATTTTCATGGAGATGCATCCATTTACACCTGGTCTGCATTTGGCATGGGGAGAAGAGAAATTGCCCCTTGATCAGGGCATATTTGACATATTGAGTTATCCCTCTCATGAGTAATGGAGTAAAGATGAGTGCACGTTTGATATGTTATAGTGGCTTCCTATAAATATTAAAGCAAAAGGAAACTTCACAGACTTACAGGACGGAAGCACTTGCAATTCATCTACACAGCCCATACTGAGTTTGAGGTGACTGCCAGCCGCAGGCTTCCCCAAGGGGTCATTAAAACTCTCTCTGAGATTTTCCTGCTTGCTTTTCCAGGGTCTTCACGGCTGGAAGGAAAACTTTGCCTTGCTCAGCCTCAATTTTCAAGGTAGCTGAGCTCTCTGAGCTTTTTGTGCTGTGTTTAGAGAGGATGTGAAATTGCCATCACTGGAGATTCAGACTAGATAAACTTGTGTCTGCAAAAGCATTGATCTTGACCCTACTGGAAAGAAAAAAGAGGTTGACTAGAGGTCATTCAATTTGCCCACTTCTCTTTACCACACATGTTCTCAAATGGTAGGATCTCTAAAGAATGATTTCTCAGCCTGCAAAACCCCTGAACATGTTGCATGATTGCAGAAAAACAATTAAACTGAATGAACATGCATTTCTGCATGATATAAACAAGAAAAATGGTGAGGAAACAATGTAATGAATGACTTCTCAAAGGTTTGGCTTCATTTCTGGGTGGATATATATGCAAACGGTGACAGAAGCTTCGTATTTTTGTTTTGCTTTCAAAAACAAGTCTTCATTTTAAAACGGAAACAGTGTTCTAAAGTCTAGTCAATTGAATCAATACACAGAGCCTGAGAGGTGACAAGCCTCACAAGAAAACCTTGAGTTTCCTGTTAATAATCACTAATTCACTGATAGAGCACCATGAGAACCTGGTACACCCCAACCTCTCCTTGTTAGGCTTTTCTTGTGTCTTTCTGCTGCAGATTGCTGGGTAATGCATCTAATAATCCCACCAGAGGAAGACCAATCTCAGCAGAGTTTGCTGGTGTCATCTGAAGTCATCTTTCCCCTCTTCCTAACTTACTCTCTTGCTGATTTCTTGCTAGACTTTACACAGATTTCTGCTGCACCTCTTAAGAAAGGAACTGTAATTGCTGATCCAGCTGTTAGATGCTCCCCTCAGTACAATCTGTAAATAAGTAAACAACCATATGATATTTATCATTAGTATGCTAAGGAACTGAATTGTGCTGCCTGATTCCTCCCTGGAGCAGAGTGGAGGGAGCCCTGCACACTGATGTGCTCCATTCTCTGCTGGCTAAGCGTTTGCTTCCAAGTGCATATCAAAGTCAGATTCTGGGATTTCTCAAATGTACTTGCTGAAAGGAGTGACTTCGAGAGCCACAGGGTTGTTAGCTGAGAGGCTGTTGTAAAACTGGGAAAATGATTCCTTTTGCTAGGAAGAATACTTGTCTCTTGATTTCCCTGGGTGGTTTTGCACTGTTTCCTATCCTAAGGCCCAGAGTTAAGCAAAAGATGCAAAGACCTCACTGAAGAGCTGAGCAAGAAAAGTAAGCTGATCAGAAGTGTAACTTCACCTCAGTGGAGTTAGCTTCAAAATAGTTGGATCAGCAGTGGCTCTAATTACATCTACTATGTTGGTGTGCTTTATCTCCTTGTTTGTTGTGTTGCTGCGAAGAGTAGCTTGAGGAAAGGTGAGTTGAGATAAGTCAGACAGGCAACTGCATGTGTCAAGGAGAAAGGTGTCAGGTTAGAACATCTCATCTGGCAGAGACAGTTTTGAAAGCCGTAAAAGGCTTCCCCCCTACACAGAGATAGGCAATTCATCAGACCTTTCAATATGAATTTAGCAAAGAGAAATATGCCTGAGTCTCCCCTGACTTTTTCTTCAGCATATATGCTCTTTGTCCACCCTGGATGAGAGCATAAAGGATAAGTGCCAGAAGTTAATTTGGGACCTGAGGATTCTTGAAAGGAAACACATATAGGGCTCAGCATCTGGCTGCGCTTGGCACAGAGCAGGTGAAATGCAGAATTACACCAAAGGAGAAGTTAATAAAGAAGGGTATGAAACCTAGCCAAAAATTATACCCCTGAAAAGAAAGGTATGCATGTCAACCTGGTAATAGTAGGATTTAAATGATGTATGGAGTGCAATACTGAATTATTTCTACCTGCAAATTCTTTGGAGTCCACTGACAACAGAAGAAATGCACATCAAGGATATGGAAAGATTATAACATCTCTAGAGTGACCCTTATTTCTTGATTTTCATAGTTTCATTGCCAGCTTTCACTATGCTGATGTCAACTAGGAGTCGATATAAAGGAATCTGAGCCCAGTTCTGACCAGCATGAAGCCAAGGGTACTGCTTGGAACAACACAAGAAGGTAGCTTCCATAATTCATCTGACAGCAGCTTTCCATGATCCATATCACCTCTCAAAAGTGTTCACACCTCACCACAAGTACATATAGTGTGGCTGAGCTGCAGTTAGGGCTCATTACATTTCAGAGACTGGATGCAAGCTCAGTGTGCTCACATCCAGCATGCCCATGAGCATGGAGAAGCCTATTAGAGCTGTAACTCCTGGTTGGATGCAAAGCCATGTGCAGAGCCACTGTGCTGTGCATTCTTTGCAGCATGAATGCTTCTTCCCCCAATGTAGCATCAATCTTTAAGTCTTGTTTGCACCTCAATAAAATTATAAGTGTTCTTTTATTACTGCCATATGTATTGGCAGACACAAACCTCTATCAGCTGCCATGAGACTATGTGAAAGCTGCTCCTGCAGGCTTGGCAATAACTAGCTGAAAGTCCACCTCTGTTTACACCCAGGACCAGGTATAAAGCTTGAGAAACCCCTATTATTTCTTTACTCCTTTTCCAGACTTTTACCAGTAAGAGTGAAAGAAACTCAGTTTCTTCATCACTAAGGTGATTTCAGGTTTTTGTGCAAGACTTTGCTGCTGAACTCTTTCAGAATTGAAATAGGAACAGCAAAATTTGCTTTTGGATGCTATTATTTTATCATTGGACTGAAAGGAATGGATAAGCACCTGTTGTTAACATTCTTGTATGTTCTCACAAGTCTCCCAAGCACTATTTTTAAATCTATTTCAGTATTTTATGGAGTTGCATTGATTTTGATGGAACTTCTGGCAGAAAGATTTATCTCCAGGTTGGCTTCTTGATCCCTTCCAAAGATAAAGACTGCAATCCCAATTGAAATGGAAGTCATTCCTGAGCTTAGAGACATGTAACATCCCTGATCTAAATGTCCATCAACAGAAAGTTTGTTAACGTAGGCTTAAAGGCACCCAGTAAAGGATAGCTCATGTTACTTCTTGCTAGTTGATTTACAAGGTAAAGTTGCTTCATCTAACACAGATCTTCTTGCTGCTGGAAATTAAACCCAGCACTCATTGTCTTACACTCACAAAATAACTGATCCTCTGCTAAAGTGTTCTTTAGCATACTAGAAAGCTGCATTTCCAACCCTAACTATTCTATGATTCCAGTCTTTTCTTACCAAGGCTTAACTCTTCAACGTAACTCATTGGTTCCATTTGCTGAAACTTTTCTCCTCCTTGCTCCTATCTGTCTGAATCTCTCCAATTTGTCCACATTATAAAACAAGATGCCCCAAAGACCTCATACTCAAGCTGCAGCCCAGCTAAGCAGAATATATGATCTGCCTGGTGTTACTTTCCAGAGTGAGATTTGCCTCTTCTCACTGTTAATTCATATTCACCTTGTGCAGTATTATAACCCTTTGATCCTTTTCCACTGTACTCCCTTCAAGGCAGTTATTCTTGGTTTCATGGACATAGCCATGATTTCTTCTCCTTCCTAAGGAGTCATTTGCACCATTGTCCTATTGAATTTCATCTTGTTGATTTCCTACTGCTCCTCCAAGGTATCAGGATCATTTTAAATTCTAATCCTGTCTCCCAAAGAGCTTGCAGTCCCTTCCAGCAAAGTGTCATTTGCAAATTTTATAGATGTGCACCTTAGTACATCATCCACATGGCTAATGAAAACACTGAAGTGTGGGACTCCAGTTCTAATGCCCTTCCAGGGTAAAGGAGAACTATTCATTCGTGACTTCTCAGCCAATTGTGGAGCCATCTGCACCTAGAGGAAGTCCTCCAAATCATATTTTCCCAGTTTGCTTATAAGAAAGCAACGTGGGATCGTATTAAAAGCAAGACACATCACAACTGCTGCATCCTCCCTCCTAGACTACTACTGCGTGTGGCTCTGTTAAAGAAGAAAATGATATTGATATGAAAGGATTTGTTCTTTGCAATCCCATGTTGACTGCACCTTTTATAGTTTTATTATCTTCATCTAAATTGATCGTTTAATAATTTATTATTTTTCTGGATAGACTAGTCTATAATTCTCTGGGTTCACCTTTCCTCTCTCCAAATATAGGAACTATGTTTGTCCTTCTCTGGTCCTCTGTGCCTTCCCCAGTATCAGTGAGCAGATGAAGATAACTGCTAACCACACAGAGACTGCAGTAGCAGTTTCCTTGACAGTTTTATGTGGTTAGTTTGACTCACATACAAGTCACCTATATGCTCTTTAACCCATTAGTCTCCTATGGTGTAAAATTATTCTGCTTCACAAGATCCCTGTTATTTTTTCCATGGTCACCTACACACTTAGAAGTCTGTATTTCTCCATCTGCAGCCCTTCCAGAGTCTTTCATTTGGAGGCTGAACTGCTCCAATTCTCTTCTTTCTTACACCCTTTTATACCCATATCAGTCATATATAAAGGCATCCTGGTTAATACTTTGTTTTAACTTGTTAAGGTTTTAAAGATATCTTTGTGTGTCTGTACTGGTCTCTTGCTTTTCTTCCTGCACTGCTGTAATTTACTACTGTGCCTTTAACATTGCCACTTTTAGCTGCTGCCAACTATCCAGCATCTTTTCCCTGGTGTGAAGTTCATTGCTCAGTTTCCTACATTTGCTCCACTCTCCTCTATTTTTCCTGCTTTTCTGCCTTCACATTGAATTCTGAAACCAATAGGCCTGTGGCCACCATTTTCACAGAGCTTTATTTCCACCTTCTAAATCTGACCCAGTGCTTCAGGTTAGGTCTACATTAAACAGTCATTTGTAAAAGATACAATGCTGGCATCTTCACTCAGGATTGTTTGTAAGTCAGTCCCTTCCCATACAACTCCTTCCAACCATTATTCCCTAACAGGCCTTCAGGAACTGATTTTAATTGGATATGCCATAAAAATTAGAACTTGTATAATTAGATCTTTCAAGTCTGGCAGGTGAATAATTTAGCTCTCCCATGTTTTCATCCATCTGTGATTTTACTTCATCTCTGTCTGCAGTGGTGTGTACTGCAGGTTGCCATTCCCTATAGGAAGCCTTTACTTTATAGATGTTTCTTAAGAATCACATAAACCACATTAAGGAAAAAAACCACCAAACAACCTTTGCAAACACCAACGCAGTGTCATATGACTAACCACTCCAAGGTCTCTTAAAACCTTTTGCTACTGCACCTCCATTAATACACACAGGAAAATAAAAGTAATAACAAAAGAGAAAAAGAGGAGCATTATAAATTCAATGGAAAAAGCCTGCTGGAGTCAGGTCAAGGATCTCTGCACCAGCCCTTACACTTCAAGTGCATTGATGACAGGAGTTTGTTTCCCCCACACTTCAGGTTTGGGAGCACAGAAAGCATCCTTTGATATTCTGCACACAAAACCCAAGACCGCTTTGGGTTATCTCTTATCTTACAGAAAGACCTTTTCCCATCCTGTCAGCACATGTTGATCTACATGCCTAGAAGGTAAAATACACTCAAACAAAACATTTTGAAGTTTTCTTACCCTGTGTTTTGTGCCAAAGAACAAAGTTTGCATCCAAACATCTCAGTTTGACAAGAGACCCCAGTTTCTTATTGCTGCTTATGAATTGGTCTCTTCCCCAAACAACTAAGCTACAGGACAGGCAGAGCATCCTCTCTTTAAACCATAAATCATCCCTGTAATTGGTGATCAGATGCTGTGTGAGAGACCTGGCAGGTGTCAGTTCATCACTGAGTAATTGAATGCAGCTTGCTCTGATGCATCCCTGCCCCTCATCTCTGCAAGGTGTTGGAGAATCAATGCAAGCCTTAAGTGTGACTTATAGTAGCAAAGGGGAAAGAGAAACAGGAGAATGCAGAATTTTATCTTCCTCCAGAGCAGTGTCTGGGTGACAGCTGAGGCAGCCTGAGTTGAAAGGCATCTCAGACATGCATTAGGATGGTTATCTGACATCAGAGAAACTCCTAGTCGCTGGCTGTCCTACCTCATCACTGTCAGAGGCTGGAAGGAAATGGGTGTACATGGGATTTCCACTACATGGACTAGAAAAACTAATGAAACTTGTGTGACATGCACTCGTATCTCCCTCTCTGGATCTAATATCTCCTTTAGCTCATATCCTTGATCTTTTCTTTGTTTTCTCTTTTCCCCTCTCACTCACATAAGGTATAGGTACACCATCGTGCAGGTTCAAAAAACCACAGTTAGGTGTCATTACTCTCTAAAATTGCTGAGAACTAGAAGAAATGTGCTTTCCTTTAGGATAGATGTTTAGTTCTTGGATATTTTGGTTTCCTCATGATATCAGTCATCTAACTCCTATTTAGGCGACTAACTCCTATTTTAATCAGCAGAAGTTAGGTACTTAAATATCTTTGAAGAGCTGGTCCCCAGTGTCTTCCAGCTACAGGATCCAATCACCGATTCATCAGGCCTTGGATCCAATCAGCAGTGATTGATTTAATGATGTCAATATTCCTTTCCACTCCTTCATAATTTCCTGTCCCTGCCCTTTATGACTTAGAGGAAGCAACCCATTATGATAATTCAGTATTCCTACTGCAGAAAACTATGGCTGAGAATGAAAAGCAACATTCTACCCAGACCCAAGAAGCATCCATAGTGCAGCATCAGTGTCCAGGCTGCTATTTATTGAATTGTTTATCTATAATGCAATGCCACAGTTCGAGAAATTAAATTAGTTTAATTATCCTATTTAAGGAGATAACTCTCCTGTTGTCACCACTCCCATAATTTTCTGCATTTCCATCTCTTAAATTATCCATTTCTAGGCTTTTCTTTCTCACCCGTATATATCTGAAAAAAAATATCCTTCAAGGTATAATTAACTTTTTCATTCAGAATCCTAATTTCCTCTCTCAGACATTTTCTGCAGTGTTTAAACTATTTATTATGCAAACTTAGAGAAGTCAAAATATGAATTATGTAAAAATCTACATACTGGAGTTCTCAGCTAATCACTGCATCTCCGTGTCTTGCAGTTCAAGGTAACCAAAGTGTACAAAGGGGAAAATACAGAAGTCCAGCATTCAGCACAGGAACGCTGACATCCTTTCCCTCAAATTAAACCATTTTCTATCATCTTTCTAATGATTCTTTAAACTTCTGGGTTTGGGGTCATTTCTTATCACCTGTCACTGTGTTCGCCTTCCTTCGAATCGTGCTTCCTTCAGCTCTTCTACAGTGCTCTCAATAAACTGCAATTGGACATGTGAAGACTTGCAAATGACTTCTACGGCTGGTCAATGTGTTCACACTAGGTGTTAGATTTTTCTCTTTTACCTGCTCTTGCTTCACTCACTCATTTGTTTCTCTTGCATTTACTGGGTTTTACATTGTGATTTTATGATGTAATTTTGAGTGTGTAGTATACATCTTGCCTAGTACTTATCAAAAGCATTTGTCTTTAAATGTAATTTAGGCTTTGACATCATCATCGAGGGTACTGTTATTGTTGTGATGAAAGCTACATAGGGCTCCAAGCCTAGCTAAGGCCTTAAAGACATCAAAGAAAAGGGTATTTGCAGTCCCGAGGATTTTTCCATCTCTGCTTATTCTTTCTGCTAATTAATAGCACATCAGTGGCTATCTATCTGTCCTGTCAGCAGGAAAGGAAGATGTTCAAAAGCCCCTCTAGCTTTTCAGTGGCATATTTTCTTGAGTATCTATTTTAACCAAAGTGGAATTACATTGCTTGGAGAAACCTTTTCTCCCCAATTGAAATGCTATTTGGAGAAAAGGAAAGGAAAAAATATGCTTTTATTTATGTTTTGCATATGGGATTTTTATGATTCATTAACACAAAAAGTGGATGAGGGCTGTGGGGTTAGAGCTGGGTCTTCAGATTGTATAAGGCTGCAACATCTCATTGAAATCTGTTCTGTTGGAGCTGGATTTTCTGAGATACAAAGAGTTTTCAAAGGGCTTTCTCCAAGAAAATGGAACTTACTTCCCCTAAATTTAGCAGCCAAAAGGTCAGGCTTTCAGGCTCATCTACCAAATTCAGCCATCCCAGACTAAATACTTATCAAAATAGGTGGGATAAAATGTCATCTTGGAAGTTTTCTGTATGTTGCATATATGTAAAAATAGACTTGTCATCTTGGACAGCCTTTATTGACCAAGGGTAATAGTTGGAGAGGGAGAGAAATACAGTTCTGATTCAAGGGAAAAAATCTCTTTTCTAGGAAAATTCTTTGGCTAGGCTTCAATTTGTCAGGGCCTTGAAAATCAGTGGCTTTTAAGCACAGTAAATGAATGTGTTGCTGAAGCTGTTCTCACACTTGAGGCCAAAGACAAAGATATATATGCTTCTGGAATGAAGTTTTACTAATAGACAAATACTATTAAATGTGCGCAGCTGAAGAAGGAAAGCTCCAGGTTTGTATCTGGGAAGACTTCTCTAACTATGGGTCTGAATTCTGTGCTTTATCTTGCATTTGCTACCTTGTTGAATGTATATTTTAATCCATGCCTTCAGCCACCAGCCCTGCAGACATAAGGAAAAAGCCGGTAGGTACAATTAGGAAACAGAGAATGGAACCTGTGAACATGGAAACTAAAATACTAAGGTTCTGCCTGTGAAGTTGAAGGAGATTTTTAGGGGCTTTTGGATTTTATTGTGTGGGGTCATAAACCTTTCTCTATACAGATTCTTATAGAAACTGAAAAAGAGACCAAGCCTGTCTTCATTATGACTCTGTCTGCTTCAGCATAGCTTGGTGAGGAAGATAGGTCTCACAGCCTCCCAAAAGGAGTGGAAAAAGTATTGTTAAGGACTTTAATAGCAACGTCTCCATTTCAGCTTTGCCTCGTTACCAGGGCACCCTGTATACTCTTTTCACTCATGTACATGAGGTAGAGGAATCTGTTTGGATTTTTGTTTCCTTCTCCGCCCTTTTGGAGGTCAACAGCTCCAAAAGAGAAGGGTATTTGCAGCAGCCTAGCTGTAACCCCAGTGAGCTTAACTGAACCCCTAAGTCAGGCCAGCTGGGACTCAAACCTGCAGTTTCAGAAGAACTGGTGGGAACGACAGACCTTGTGGTTTGGTCCTTTGTGCCATCTGTTTAGTCCTGAAAGTTCAAACAAGCATGCACCAGGGGGAGGAAAAATTGCAGGAGAACTCCTAAGCTGGGTCATCACATAGAGATGGGGAAAAAAATCAAAACAAGTTAGAAATATCTCCTCCAAAGCAAACTACAGGCCGGCAGTTCCGAGAAGCTGAGTTCCTCATCAGGGATTCTCACTATCACTTTTATTTCTTGCTTTTGACACCTGGTCTATCATGTCAGGAATTCTTCTGGCTGTTCAGCCTCCTGGCAGATGCAGTGTGCAGCAAACGCCTTCCCAATGCATCTGCCTCTGTCCTAGCAGGATGCAATGAAATCCCGCTGTGATCAGGAATGGACAAGTTGAAGGATGGATAAAACAGATGCTGGGAGGATGAGGCTGAAACCTGTGTCGAGGAGACTTAGAAGACTGGCTGTAGCAGATAAAACATGCACAGCGAGCGGATCGGGTAATGTCAGTTCAAATCTTATTTATCTCATCAGTAGCAGCTTGGCAAGTTTGTTGCTTTCTCTTCTTTTACTATGTTTTGTTCGGGATGTCTCTCATTAACCTGCTTCCTGCTTTTCTCTGCATTTGTTTGTGTCTCACTTTGGCAGTTAGCCAGTAGAAAACAGGGCTTTAATTTCACCAACTGTAGATTGGGTCCCAGTTATTAAACCATAGTTACAGCTCTGGTTCCAGACTTTTGGTTTAGACTTGGTTTTTTTTAAAAGTGTAGGGATTTTAACTCTCAGGTTGCCAGAAACCAAACTGACTTCCCAGCCTCAGGCCCCTGATTCAAGGGCCAGATGCTGCTTTGGAAAGGGTCCTGGTCAATGTAGTCCATAGCAGTGTTGTAGGCAGTGATGCTGCCTGGGGCTGAGTGTGCCATTGAACTGCACTGGTGAGCACGCTAGCTGTGGTTTGAGGTGACATGCAGGTCCATGGGGTGAGAGGTACTTTGGTACATCAATGCCTTCTGGATAGTTTCTCAATCAGTGGGTGAGGTTTTAAGACACAGAATAGGCATTCATACTTCTAAACCTAAACTGTCTAACTTGGAGCAGTTAAGTTGGCTGCTCAGCCTTTACATGTTGTATAGTCAGTGAAGAAAAAGCCTGTTTCAGGTGACAGTTCGAGAGACCTGAAGACCCCTCTCTGTCTCTGAACTCTCAAGGAATACCTTGAAGGCAAGCTTCAGGGTTGTAAATCTTCCCCTCTCCTAAAGCAGAAACCAGTTTTGCAAACACAGACTCATGGTTCTGCATCTTGGAGTTTGAAAGAGGGTTTTAGGCATCTGTGTCCTTATTTAAAATAGCTCTTGTGACTGCTGGAGCATGGACCTGCAGATAGGAGCAGCAGAGCTGAATAATCCACATTCAAAGTTGGGCTCAGTCCAAGTTACCACTGTGAAAATTCTGATTGCACAACTCAGGCAGAACATTGAAGCAGTGCTTGGGAAAGGGGCTCTCCTTTTGTAAGCTTCACCAGTATCCAGTGATGCTCTTCCTCACCCAGAGCTTGGGATGGGACAGGTCTGACACTAAAAGCAATACATAACAACGGCAAATAACTCTGTCTTGCTCCTAACAAGACCTTTATGGAAATATAAGGAGATACGTTTTATCAGAGGATATAGTCAGAAAAATATTCTTTTAATTGCCCGTTTCTTCAGTGAATATCATCCAAATTCTGTACTTATGCAGAAAACCACCTTCTCACTTCTGCTACTAGCAAAAAAACCCCCATCAATCCATTGTGCTTCACCTAGTGACATCTCTTTTCTCCATGGAGGTGCTAAGATGGCTCATTCAGTCAAGAGATATTACTCAGAGGTTCACAATCCATCAACCTGGCATAGAGAAGATGGATGGCAGCTTCTTTTTAAAGACATGTTAGTTTACACAAGTACTCTGAGAACTGTATTTCAGAGCAACCCATTCAAAACCAGACAGGAATTGTAAAAGCCTAAAGTAGCCCTCCAATTTTCCCTATCACAAAGTGTACCTAACATTTTTAGCACAGCTGCTATCCCAATTAAAGCCTAGGGTGTTTTAAAACACTGGCAGAAAAATACCATTATATGCTATTTCTAGTCTCCACTGAACATTTCCCAATCCTATGGCAAAGAAGAGACACAGAGATATTGGGCCCAGAAGCTAGGTATGTTTAGGCTTTTAATACCCCATTGAAATGGCTTCAGTAAGGATCCAGGATGGAAGAAATCAGAACCTCCAGAAATGCCATGTATAGGCCAGACAAAGGTGTTAGTCTAAGGCCTGTCCCTGCCTCTTATGAATTCCTTGGGTATTCTAAGAAATGCTTGTGGTTGCTGGCCTTTCACTTCCCATTCATTCTGAAGTTCACTCCTAAACTGGCACAAGCCTAGCCAAGGAATTATCGGTGTCCCTTCAACAGAGTGGATGTGGGAACCAGATGGTGCATAGCTCTTGGGCTGGCAGGGCATGCAAAGTGGAATTTCAATGTCAATGAGCAGCTAAATGACTGAGGGCTCATCCACACACACAGTTTATTCGCTGGTCTGAAGACATCTAAACTGAACTGTCACAAACACTTAGTGCAGAACTACTGCTGTGGCTTCGAGATAGCTGCACATTCTGCATTCATACTTAGAGCAAACCTGAGCGTAGACTGCCTTTGAATCTGGTACTTGCACCTATTTTCTAGGACACATTTTCATAGCAAGTTATCAATTGCCCTCTAAACATCAGACTTGCCTTTCTTCAAGTATGATTTTTGTTACATTTGGGTTTTTGAAGATCTTCTTCCCTTGCTAGTGTTAATAGTATTTTTGAAGCATATAAAATGTTGTCATAGAGTTCCTGGTTATTCACTTCTTCCCTTTAAATCCCTTTATCCAAATGATTGGGTTCACAACAGCCTTCATCTTCGTGAAATCAGCCCTGTGTATGTGCATATCTGTGTGGTTCGGATGTTATTCCATTTGCATGTAGCAAGTGTAATCAAGCCTATGTCACTTGCATCTAAACAGCTCTCTGACTTTCAGTTCTGTGACTGAATTCTCTTTATCTGACAAGATGATGAGGTCTAGCACCATTTTCCCTCCTGGTGCATAAAACACTTATAAAATTAGGAAATTGTCATCTTTATGTTTAAAAAAAAGTCAAGGATATTTTAGTTCTAGCAGCGTGAGATCTCTTTTATATGCCATTCAGATTAAAGTCTTTTTCTTCCTAACTGTAACAGAGAGATGTGCAAAGAACCAGGCAAGAAATCAAGTCACTCTCTGGTCTGCAATGAACAGCAGTCAGGACCTGATTTGGTCTTTATGTGCAAGAACGTTGGTTCAGATCACTTGCTTGAGTTCTCAGAGAATTAGAAACATGCAGTGCCAGTTTTGACATAAGAATATAGCCCTCCCACTTTTATTTGCCCGGTTTTGCTTCCAAAACAGATTTTAACCAGTGCTTTTAATATTACAGTCGTGTAAATCTTCCCATCAGGTTTCAGTAACACCAAAGTAGGTCGAATTAATGCTCGTATGCCAGCAATTCTTATTCCTTCTTTACTACCCAGAATCTTCACACTGATGCACAGGCAATTAAAGAGTTTCTATTCCTTCAACTCTCTTGGTACCTCAGTTAATCTGGTTCTCAACATCTTGATTACCAAGGCATCCTGCATGCTCTTTTCAATCATGTACATGTGTGTACATGTGTTAGAGGAACTTGATTGGATTATTGTTTGGGAATGACCAAATCAGCACATCCTTGGACAGTCTTTCTCTCATTTCTTGAGAAAGAATCTGAGAAAGGATCTCTCTTTTCTTTGGCTTCTGTCTCTCCTACCTTATAGATACACAATTTTCTTTTAATCTATGCTATGAGTACATCCTCAGTCCCATGCAAATCTCTATTCCTTTCTTCTAATTGGATCATCAGAGCTAATTTCCTACACAACAGCTTAAGAGACTAGAAACAACAGAACATTTCCAGTTAAGTGAAAATTAGTCTGTTTTCCTTCTTTTTGGGGCCCTCATTCTCATGACACTAGTCAAGTAGTAGGTCACCACATCCTTCTTGTGCTGGTGGATACTGTGTGTTCAGACAATACTGGTCTCAGGACATTCATCTAAATACCACCAAATTCAGTTTCCCATCTTCAGAATGGTCCCTAGTCACTATGTCCCCTTTGAGGATGAGCACGTTGACTTCATCCACATAGAGGCGTGACATCCACGCCGAGTCCCAGCAAAAGGCAAGGTCCAGTCCACAGCAAGGTGCTGACTCACCCAAAGGTTTCCAGTGACAGATGCTTTCCTTAAAACCCGGTACTTTTAAAGCAGATAAATAATCAACTTTAAGCCACATTTCTGCAGCTCAATGGTGACATCCAGTGACTGGCTCGGTTATTCCCAGGTGTGTATTCTGCAGGGGAAGGCCAGCCCTGTGTCTTGGCTCCGAGAGTGGCTCACATGCCTCTTGCAGTCACATCGTCTTTACACTGGAAAACACTTTAAAACAAAAATCCCTGTTTAGATTTGCATAATCACTTAATTGCAGGGTCTCACATCCCCTTTCTGCCCATTGAGCAGCACTCTGTGCAGCAGCAATGTGTCCATAAGCTGGGCTTACAGCCCTAATATACCTGTTTTAAAGGATTTAGCTCCAATTGATGAAGGAATTCCAGCCTTTTAGCCTGGATTTCACAAGCAGCAGCTGTTTGCTTTCCCTGTGACCTGAAACGACCTGAAATCTTTTATAACCCAGGTCTGGAAATTATTCTTTGGCAGTTACACCATGCATGCCTGAGGATACAGG
The DNA here is from genome assembly GCF_000696875.1 of Nestor notabilis. Taxonomy (NCBI): domain Eukaryota; kingdom Metazoa; phylum Chordata; class Aves; order Psittaciformes; family Psittacidae; genus Nestor; species Nestor notabilis. Next base: position 110,855 of record NW_009935965.1, read on the forward strand.
GGTTGGTGGTACTCTCCTGGGTTATGTGGGAAGAGACACAGTGGGAGTAAAGGCAGAGGAAAATGGTGACATGTTGGAAAGGAGCTGAAAAAAAGATGCAAAAGGAAAACAGAATGAATTATAGGGAATGGGGGGGTGGAAAAAAAACAAACTTATGGAGGCAAGCTAGAAAAAGTAGCAAAAAGAAACTGAAGGGAGAAGTGGAGATGAGGCAGGAGGAAGAGCTGTCCCCATCTCAGCAAGAAAATCATGCCATTAAGGGATCTCAGTACAGTGGAGATGGCGTGTATTGAATATACTCTGTCAGTGCAGCAGCACCCGGCTTTCCACAGTGATAAATGTCATATGTCTTTGCTGACACTTGATAAAGGTTCTGTCTATCAGCAGTGCCAGCCAGCGGGGCCAGCTGGCTCGAGCTTAACCTTCATCACAGCTCTTTCAAAGAGAAGTCCCAGAATTTTCCCTGTGTTTCACCACTCCCTCTTGGGAGATGCTTCCCTTCTTCCCAGCCCATTCCCCCTGCACTCAGGCCACAGGCAGCAGAAATAAAACTGTCTGACTTAGCTAGCCGAGGAGAGACAGTCTGGGGCTGGACTCATGCAAGCAAGGCTCTCTAGTAGGAGATAAGACATGGAAAAATCACAGGGAAGTTAAAATAATAAGGAAGTGGGGGGAATAAGACAATAAAATACATCAACATCACCTTTCAAACTGGTCTTGTAGCTAATGAGCCATTGTGCCAGCCACTTCCAGTGTTAAGAGTTCTGATTTACTCTGAGAGGATGTAGCCCCATGTCTCATATACCCATGAGGGAAGAGGCACATGGTGACAAAGATACTGGAAGACCTGATCAATGGAAGTGTCATTATATGCTTAAATATACTTCAGATTTGTCTCTGAGAGCACTGGGAAGTAACCAGAGGCAAAACATTTCTCATGGGAAGGTCAAAACATCCTTTATAAATACAAGCATTATAAGGCTTGTAGCTATAACTAGGAAGTGCAGCCTGGCCACATTGTTAGCTGCATTTTAGAGGTTAAACCAGAAAGGGAAGGTTATTTGTCTAAGGTGGAAAATCAGCAAAATGCCCAAGTACATAAATAGGAAGCAGCTGGTCAACCTGGAATAAAAACAGGCAGAAAAGATTTCAGTTGCACAACAAAATGAACGAATCAAACCCACCTGAATTGCAGCTATTCAGGAAGTGAATTATTCAGCAAGAAGAAGAATAAATCACACATTAGCACATCAGGTTAATATGGCAGCAAATAACAGGAGAACAGGGTTATTCAGGATATAGATAAATTCTTGTCAAGAGAGGTCATTTTTTTTCCTCCTTCTGGCCTCAATGAGACAAACATAGTCAGTTCTGAGTATCTCAGCATCAACAATGTATTGACAACTTGGAGGGAACTCAAAGAACATCTTCAGCAATGATTTAGGGACTGGAGAGATTGATTTACAAGGAAAGATTTTATGATCTAAGTGAACAGATTCATCTCTGCTATAATTCTATTGATGACAAAGGGCCAAATCTTGCCCTCAATTACAGCAGTGTAGATGCGGTGAAACTTCACTGGAGTAAAAATACAAGGTTATCATTAGGAAAATAAAACCAAAAAGGAGTATCTATTAGACTCAGACATACCTCTGTGGAGAAATAGTAGAAACTCGAGTGCTTGTGACATTTAAAATTAACCAAGATAATAATATTGAATAATATTATATTGAGACCTGCAGTGACAAGGGAAATATAAATACCTAAGTGCTATTTCCCCATATTTTTATGATGATGATGATGACTGCTGTATGAAAGGAGGAATCCACATCTGAAATTAACATCTATTAACCCTTTTAAACACAATACATTTTAGTACAGACAAAAAACAGCAGGGGAAAAAAATCCATCTTTGGCAGAGCCAAAGAAAATGAAGAGAGTTTTTAAAGTATTTTAGGGATAAAGGAAAACCTAACAATAGTATCAGCCTCTGACAACATGCTATGGCTGGTGATGATAAAGCAGAGATAACAAACTGTTAGTAATGATGGGAAAAGGGCAATTCTATTCAGTAACAGTTTATATACTGCAGTGTAAAGAGGTGGCTCTGAGGAAAGGCTTTAGAGGATACCTGAAGTCAGCGTCAGGTTGATTTGTAATTTGAAGTATGAAGATGATCTAGTCCTCACTACTGGAATCACAGAATGTTACCAATAGGTTGGATGCTGTAGTGGGGAAGAACTATTACTCCTTCACTTTTATCTCTAAGACAAAACTAATATCCGTAACAGGAAAAAGCTGGTGATTTAGGGAGAGGGGAAGAGATCTGAAGAAGTTTCAGTCTTTTATGTCCCAGTTTAAGAAATAAATCAAGGCAACTAATGTGCGCAGAGTGTGAGGGGGAAGTCAGGAACAGCCGTGTCCATCGCAACACATTTGGGAGGTAAGAGGCCTCAAAATCCAAGCAAAAAGCACATTGCTTTAAAGCAGCTCTGCGTATGGGTATCACATCTGACTGCAAGGGCAGGACCTCTTCCAGAGAGAGAAACAAAAGTGCTAAACGCACACTTCCGTAGATACGTGAGCTGCTGTTCCTCCCCACCCCACCAAATTCTCCATGAATGTAAAACAGGGCTAGGAATGGTTACAGGGACACCCTGTTCTGGCCGGGGGCTGATAAGTAGCATTGATACAAAGTTCTAACAAAAATGTGTGATAACTGAAGAAGAAAATCTTTTAAAGAAAAATGGAATGAAAAAGAAGGGAAAGGATGAAAAGACTCCATGCTTACAGGGCACGGAGATGTGAACAGAGCAAGCATAAATCTGCTACAAAATGCATAGACAACCAAGAAGTTGATTTTGCTGTGACACCAGCCTTTGGATTGAACACTACTCGTGTCCAGGAAGGTGAGGAGCTCATTTAAGTTCACCAACAGTTGACCAATAATTATAGACCAATCTGGATACTAAAAATCTACATCAAGAAACAGTCTGGAAGATATCACACAAATGCTAATAAAAGTCATAAATAATGAGAGACAGGTAGCAGGATGCTCTGATATTAATGTCACATTAAATAAAACACTATATGGGTTTACTGGTTACTCTGGATTGATAATTTATCCTGACAGAAATACAGTGAAAATAATGGAAGAGCTAATAGTGGATCCAATTAATAAAGAATTAAGGGATAAGAATAGAATTAATGACTGTCAACATGATTTTATGGAAAATAGCTTTTATCAAATAAACCTGATTTAATTATTTGGGGAGATTCCAAGTTGGACTGATAATCACATTGATGGACTTGGCTTTAGCAAAGCCTATGACTCAATATCGTAACATGGTTTGATTTTAAAAGTTAGAGCTACACTAATACGAAATACACTGAACAGATTAAATGCTGACTAACTTGGTGAGTTCAGCAAGCACTAATTTAATGGGGCTTTATCATAACCATTTTTGCCTTGGGGAGCTGCAGTAGATAAACGGATCTCCAGTCAGTGCTATGCAAGACTTCCAGCAAAGAAGCCTGAATTAATATACAATCACTGTTGCTAAAATCTTATATAACTGCTAAAATTAATTGTTGCTAAAATCAATAGAAAAATCACTGTTGCACTTTGTCAGTGCAACAAAGTTTGATAGAGCAGTGAAGCTCGAGTATATGATGCTTTTCTGGCGTCCATGTGCAGACCTGACATTGGGCAATCCATGAGGAGATATGAAACGGTCTGGGACACGTAGTCCAGACATTCCAGATCCCCTTTTCTTCTTTTTTGTGGATGCAATGCACTGTTGGAGGTGGTTGCCTGAATCCTAGATCATCTGAAACCTCTACTTCCACCCCCCCCCCCATGCCATCTTCTACTGCCTGTCCTTAAATCCTAAGGCCCTGGATTAAATCCATGCCATCTGCAGCCAGCCACTTCCTTCCAGCCACCCTGCCAGCAACTGTGTTTAACTCATAACTTATAGCTTTGGTATGTGCTATTAAAACTTGAAACTTTCTCCTTATGTTCTTCAGCTGCAGAGCTAGTTTCAGATCACACCCTGAATAACTCTCCACACTCAAACAACAGAAACAGGCTGTTATTTTCCTGAACTCTAACAAACAGACCTTTATGAGGGTGTTTTTTTCTACCCCTCTCCTTTGTCATCCTGATAGATCTCTGTCAGATTCTGTAATAAGTTAAATCCAAAAGAAAAACAAGCACTCAGATTTCTCCCCTTTCTCTCCACTTCCCCACCCACAAATAAGTGGTATGCTTTTAGTGCACTTAGTGTTCTCAGATTATGTTAAAATATACCAAACATACACTGTTCTAGTCTTTCATGAAAACTTTAAATTGCTATTTCTGGGCTCAATTCAAGCCTTGCCTCATTCTGTGATAAAAGGACTTAAAAATGCTGTTCTAGAATAGAATAAGGTTTGGGTTTTTTATAGCGTCTTTCATGTTCACAGTATCCCAAAGGGCTTTACAAAGCACTGATGTAGATACTGGAAGTACAGTAAGCGTAGGCAAATGCAGCATCCATTATGTGCTTGGGGATGGCTGATTCACCTAGCACCTTTCCTTACGTAACAGCAATGGGTTTGAAAAGGGATTGGAGCATTGGCTGGACATCAGCATTACTGTAGTAGGCCACAGGGATGTCTAGAAGTCTGAAATAGTAGGTAGAGAGGAGCAGGAGAGACATGGAAGTGTGTGTATGCAAGGGGGTTGCAGGTGCATTGCTAGAAACTGTGCAAACAGGCAATGACTCTAACCTGCTGAGGGAAATTGCACCTCCCCATCGCACATGGGGGAAATCTGGAGAGGGATGGGTGTCTGAAATGGTGGAGGCATAAATCACCTCTGTGTGTGAACACGCTTGCTAGATACAGAGTGAGCAGCCAGAGAGTATGCGTGCAGGATAGAGTGGTGATGTGCTTGAACAGCTCGCTTGTGGTCAGGGCAGGGACTAAAGTGTGGGAGAGGCTCTAACGAGGTGGAAAGACCACACATAGTGCACCACTGTGGAAAGAGATGATGCAAATTCGTGGCTGAATTGAATGCGTGTTATCTGTGTATCTGAGCAAGAGAAAGGGTGAGAAACTGCTTACACTTCGCATGCAAGGTAGAGGATTAACATGCAAAGAATACTTACTCTTTGGAGAACAGAAAGCTTTCAAAGGAAAACAAAAGAAAGGACTTTATGAGGTTTGGTGAAAGAGTAGAGGTGTGTTGGGAAAAGATTGTACAGCAGGAAAGAAGAGGCGAGATTGTCAGAGGTCATAAACATCACACAGCACTGGGACACTTCATGAAGGGGAGGTACACCTCTGCCTGTGTGCCCTCCTCTGAGCAAGGCAAAACGAGGGAACTGCTTCCCAGAGAGTATGTGGTGTGAAAGGAAAGGTTTCGTTTGAAAGCGACTATAGGATTTCTTGATGTTGGCATCAGACTGATTCAAAAAGAACACATATCACTTCACTTCCACTTAGTTGTATGTTCCTTTCAAAATCTGGCTTTTTAGGGACTCAGCATTAAAAATAAATGAGAATTTCCTGCTAAAGAGTGAACTTTTTCAATGCAACATAAGGCATGCATTTCAATGTAGGGTATTTTTAAAGATGTAAAAACCCGAAGGAAGTTACTCTGGTAGAAATGGACTTCTGTTTTAACGTCAGTTTTGTCACTAGGCAAGTTGGGAAAACCCAAAAGCAAACCAAAGCCTGCTCTGTAACTCCTCCTTAAACAAAATCAAATCAAAAGAATAAGTTAAGATACTCCCTCTTCTCTCTCTTTCCTGAAGAAATATTGTCCAAGTCATGTTATGAGGTGATGAGGACTAAGTATTGAGTCAGAGATTATAAATGATAACTTACTGCAGTGACATGGACCTTAGCACATAAGTCAGCAAGAGACTTCTCAGGAGGCATGGAGACCGTTATAAGTTTTCATGGGGGTGTAAAAAACTGATTTCAGATGGAAAGTTAGAGGAGCTCTTATGTTTTAGCCTGCTATAACTCATCTGAGATAACTGATAAAACTTTCCTATATAGATACAGATATTAACAATGCCTATTACATAAATGCCTTAGAAAATAATAAGCCACACTTCCATCACACATACTAATGTTACTCCCTCCCTAACTCCCCAACAGCATCTGTTTTTGAGCAGAAGTCTGTGATAGCAATTTGGGGTTGTGAGACTTACAAAACGTCTGCTTGTTCTGACATATAGCAATGTCCAGATGTTCAGTTTGCTTTATGCTATTTTCTTTACCCTCGGTTATCCCATGAATTACAAAGAAGTGTTTTCTGTGGGGCAGAGAAGGACAAGTGTCTGAAATGCTGCTTGAGCCCTGGCCTATGATGCTTCCCATGGCTCCTTGGGAGACAAGCAACACTGAGTCCCTCGCCAGAGAGAATGGCACAGGTCACACAGGGCAAATTCTGCTAGACACCTTTTCAAAGCCAGGATGTTATAATACTCAATTAAAGGAGGTTTCAGCAAGTAAATCCACTGACACTTTATCACTTTGCGTCAGCCACGGATCAGACCAGCCTACTGCTCCTGGGCTACAGGTATTGTCCTGCAGCAAAGCAGGACTTGCATTGCCTGCCTTTCCCAGCACTGTTTTTCTTCATTATCAGGTGTATATCACACTCTTTTCTCCAGTGACCAGCTACAGAGCAAGTGGGTTGCTCATGCTTTGCATGCTCATGGGATGACAGCAAAGGAAACTGTTAAGCAAAAGAAAGATTAAACAGTAGGGAAACAGCAACGTTCCTATCTAAAAGAACTGGAGGACAGAAAATAGATAAGCAATAAAAGCAAAGAAAAGTCTCCAGACTAAAGTAAATAGTAAGCTTTAAAAATCTACCTCTAAGAGATTATGTAGGTGGAACTTTACAAAAGAAATCTCTGGGGTTTACCCCAGTGTGAGCCATTGCTTTAAATCATTTGCCAGGCACTTGAGAGTTTAATATCAGCTTTTGATACAGTATTTTTCTAAAGTGATTTTGGAGATTATATAGAGGGAAAAGGTAAAAATAAACCTGAATGGGAGGGTTTTGTTGCAAAACCAGTTTTAAAGCCTGACGGAAAAGTCATGAATGTCTTGTTTAAGAATGAAGCTCTGGCAGTATAGGATATCATTTCTCAGCTTGAAAAGTTTTCAGTGAACTGTCTAAAATACCAATGTGCCAATATTGAGACAGGCAGATGGAAAGGAGCTGATAAACCATAGACAAAGGAAATATCTTTAAATATCCTTTCAAAGAGAAATCGTTTTAATGAACAAAGCACAGATATGGGCTTGGATGAAAGAACTGAACCAAATAGCCATTGGAAAATGCAAAGGGACTGTTTCATGAACATGAAGATGTTGATATTTGTTCAGATTTCCTTAAAACAAATATACATGAGAAACTGGTGTGGAAAGACAGGAAAAAGGCAAAATTAAGTTCGATGAGTGATAGAGATCTATCTCTAACTCAGTTTTCCTGAATGACTGGTTAGAATAAATCTCAGCTTTTCCTCGCTTCTAGAACTGAAAAGAACACATCATAAGTGATAGTTTTCTCCCCAGATGAGTCAGTCTCCCCACAAAACATGAACAAAACCTCCAACACATATTCTTGAATGTTTATGGACCTTCTGGAAGCAGAGATCTCATTATGGAGCTATGCTTGCTTTGAGTGGTTCAGATCAGTCCCCCTTGTATTTGTGAAAACCTCTGTAGATGATATGTGCAGCAAGAGGGAACTAATGCGACTCCATTCACATTACTTTAATGTCACTAATCTATGCTGGCTGGGAATCTGGGTTTATTCCTACACTGTCCTAAGTTTATAGATTTTCACTATGTGCTTTAGATTTTTCCTACAACAGCTGTAAAATGAAACTTAAGGAGATTCAGACTGAGATCTGGGTACAGCATAAAATTTGTGGGATTTGCAAAGCACACGAAAGCCCATTTCCCCCCAGGTTATGCCTTTGAAATGGGCTGAAGTCTCAGGAAAGAGACACTTTTATTGGAAACACTCTTAGTCTGAGTAGTCAAACTAAGAAATACTCTGAATTCTGAAGTAACCTACGGTGGAAAGAACAATGCCAGAAACAATAATATACTTAGAGTATCTTCCTTCCCACTTCTTCCCTCCTGTGCTCTCTGTGCCCGCTCTGTGCTCCACTAGCTGCCCCTCAAAATGAAGTAATAAAAATTCAAATGAGATTTCAGGGAAGTATACCTGTGAAAGGGAGACATCTCCTGTCACTTTAATAACATACCAGGTTAATAATAGTAAATTACCAGAGGCCAAGGAAATGTCACTGAAAATATTTAAGGCTCCCTACTCGAAAGTGATGAGACTTTCAAGTAGCTAGGAGAGAATCAGCGTGGGATAGGAAGGGCTGGCATGACTGAGGCTGACCCATAAGGAAAAGGAATTTGCAGGGGTTGGCTTCTCATTTAAGGAACATATATTAAGAAAATAAAAGCTTATCTAATCCTGGAAGTGAAATTTATGCTGGTGAAATGGGGCAGGGCTCTGCAGAGGGCAGCCCCCAGATTATCCGCCAAACCAGTAGATGATAAACTATACACAATGACTCCAACATCCCATTCCTGACTGGAAATACAGCTAGGCTTATTTTCCCCATGTACATTACTTAGCACTTAACAGCATTGAGTTTCATCTGTCATTTTATCACTGAATCACTCTGTATCTCAGTAGTCTTCTGTGATTCTCTATAGTCAGCTTCAAATTCAACTATGCTCAGTTATTTTGTGTCTTCCACTAACTTCATCTTGTTATGTATCTCCTTTTCAGCCCATTTATGACTATGATGAATCTGTTTGCTACTGTTTTTGTAAGTAGTTAAGAGGAAAACTTTTCCTGTCTTACCATTAAGTTATAAATTCTTTAAGAGTGGGGCCAGTTTCCAACCTTTCACTCTGCCAAGAGACTAGTTCCTCAGTTAGTACAGTGAGAACATGATCATTATCATGCCCATTTGAACTGACCGTTACTTTCGTTTAGGTTTGGACCATATCTTGATCCATTTGGGCATTTTACTTGGGCAACCAACCTTAAAACAAACCTACCATGCAAAACCACAGACATCTCTCCTAAAGACAGCTGGGCAGCTGGAGTGTAAGGCTGGCTGGAATTGCCAGAATGATACAAAGCTTTTTGTCAGACCTGTGGGATTTGTGTCATTTAAAAAAGAAATATACAATTTCTTTTTATTTTTATTGTTCCACAGATAGAAGTGGCCTGTGGGAAAGTGGTCCTTAGCTCAAAAGAAGTCTTCTCTGGAGTTGTTCTGATTTATAGCAGCTAAAGGTAAAAGCCTCTTCAGCTGAGGGATAATCCAGTGGTTCCCGAGTCTGCTGGACAAATGATTTGGGAAGAAGAGGGAGTGAAGCAGGTCTGCAATTTGAAGGGCTCTTCAAACTCCTACTGCTCACAGCTCTGCTTCCCTTTCCATCAGAAGGAAGCCTCAAGCACAAACATTACTTGTGCAGTCTCTAAATTGTCAGACAAAATGCAGAGCAGGCAAACCCTCATCCTCAAAAAGCACACAATCTCAATTTCCTCGGTAAATGCAACTTTTGCCTAGTGCGGTGACAAACCCCCATACATGGATTGAAAAGGCAGTCAGTGCTCTCCCCATAACCTAAAGATGAGGAGGAAGAGAAAGATTGTGACAAATGTGAGGTTACAAGGTCTGAAATAGAGATCTTCCAGCCCATTGAACCTTCAACATTGTTGAACCTTCCTTAGTAGGCAATCATGCAGAGGGGTACATGGACTGCCTGTGAACTCAGTGGAAAGCAGTCTCCACACAAGAAAGAAAACTAGAAAATGCAACTCCAGCCTGAAAAACACTCTCTGGAGATGATGCCACAGTCCCCATCAACAGGTCTGATTGCTGCACCAGGGCATTTTCCTAGAAACTAAACCAAACACTATCAGTGAACACATGGGCACATCATTCTTTGGGAAGAATCAAACCAGTTGTTGTAGAGGGAAGTCCTGCCTCACAATCATTCTGGGGTCTTCTAAGTTATTAAGAAATGAATCAATAAGGATTATGCAGTCAATGCAGTGCTCAGGAATTAAACACCAAAACCAACCTCTCATGGTAATATCCAAAAGCTCTTAAAGAATTTATAACTTTATAGTAAGACAGGCAAAGCTTTCCTGTTTACTGCTTAAAAGGACAGTAGCAGATTCATCATAGTCATAAATGGGCTGAAAAGGAGATACATAACAAGATGAAGTTAGTGGAAGACACAAAATAACTGAGCATAGTTGAATTTGAAGCTGACTATAGAGAATCACAGAAGACTACTGAGATACAGAGTGATTCAGTGATAAAATGACAGATGAAACTCAATGCTGTTAAGTGCTAAGTAATGTACATGGGGAAAATAAGCCTAGCTGTATTTCCAGTCAGGAATGGGATGTTGGAGTCATTGTGTATAATTCCATAAAAATGTTAGTTTAGTGCTCAGAAATGCTCAGAAAGGCAAATAAAATAGCAGGAACTGCTGCTGTATCAGAGAGGAAAACATGAAGCACAGCTGTGCCACTGTATAAATCTACAGTTCACCTGAAACTCCAATTTGCATGTAATTCCGGTCTCCCCATCTCAGGGGAAAAGAAAGGTAACTAAAAATGGAAAATGTGCAGAGAAAAGGAACAAGGATCAAAGACCTGTAATGATGTGCAAGGAAAACCTTACTAATCAAGGGCTCAGGAAAAAGAGAAATCAGGAGTTTAGAAGAGAGGTCTGTAAGGGTCTGAGTGGAAAAAAGAGAGTGCAAAAAGGGCCCCAGACTGTCTTATATCAGAATAACCTATGGGGCAAAGTACATAGTCTTTGTGCAAGTGGCTTCAAATAAATGAAACAGGCCCCTTTTCAAACCACACACAGTTCAGTCCTTACCTCAGGCTCCTGTGGGAGGTCACGTAGCTTCAAAAAGAGATCAAGGAAACTCAGACAGGGTATGCACATCTGGGAGTTTGGTGGCTTTTTTTAAACACCACCTACTGCCAGAACCTGCAAGGTATTCCATGAAGCAAGATGGAACGACATGCAGATTGAGATTAGACATTAGGCAGAAGCTCTTCCCTGTGAGGGTGGGGAGGTGCTGGCACAGGGTGCCCAGAGAAGCTGTGGCTGCCCCATCCCTGGCAGTGTTCAAGGCCAGGTTGGACACGGGCTTGGAGCAACCTGCTCTAGTAGAAGGTGTCCCTGCCCTTGTCAATGGGTTGTGACTGGAGGAGCTTTAAGGTCCCTTCAACCCAAACCATTCTATGATTCATTTCTCTCCTCATGGAGAGTTTTGATCTGACCAAGCTTGATGGTGTATGGGGCCATCAGTCCCTCACTCAAAAGAGTTAGAAGGAGGAATTGATATTTTAAATATGTTCCTACAAGGCAAAGCCCTAAATCACATTCTCAATCTTTCTCTCACACCAAGATGTATTTTGCCCTCTTGGGAGCCATGAAGCTACTGTACAGTAAAGGAGAATCAGACCATGAAGTCAGACGTACCCAGCAGTGCTAAGGAACTGTGACTCTGTGTCCCCACCTCTGCCACATAGCACAGCACATGCAGTACCAGGCAAGCTCATAACAGAGTGGGACCACAGTCCACTCAGCTTTCCACCATACTCTGCTTTCCAGGAAATAGCTCACCTTGCCACAAACCTAGCAATAAAGCACCACTTGTTTATGCAACCTCAACGCTTTAAGGAGGTTTTCCACAACTGATACTTTCATTGTGCTGTATGTCTGTCACAGAAGCCACCCACTTTCATTCTCCACCAGCATCAGTCACTTTTCTGGTCCATAACTGACCAGATTTCCTACAGACCTAAATCAGTCTCACTCCCTCTAGATCGTTAGTCATTGGCCAGCTTATACCAGATTAGGAGTTAGCTCGATAACAGTAATGCTGGAGATGTCTTGAAAAGAGTTGGAGCTTTTCATTGCATCTGGGGACTGAAGAACCAGATCAGGTGGGTTTCATGGTCATCAAAACAGGACAAATAAGGTTTTGTTCAGTGCAATACAGATGTTTCTTTTAGTGAAAGAGAAGAAAAAACCCTCTACTTGCTTTTGTTTATTTGATGGTTCCCCTCCCTGCATTGCCCCAGAAGAGAAAATAAGCTGATAAATTCTATATTAGCACTAACACATATATCAACAATACTGACATGTTTTCAGTCGAATTTTCAGTTCGTTCTGTTTTCCATCTCACAATGAAATTCAGTTCAATTGAAAGATTCAATAGTAATTGGAAATAGGCTCTGGCAATTGCATAATCTTGTTCTCAAAGACCCAGAAATTAGCAAACAAACAAACAGAACACACACAAAACTAAAGTAACCACATTCTGTAAAGATGTAATAAGTCAATTAAATTCGTGCACAACGTGATTCTTGGCTGACGGGAGAACACAAAGAGAGAGGTCAGATCCTGTTTTCAAAAAGGAACCTCATGAAAAGGGAAGCAAATGGAAATGTCATTATTGAACATTATGATGAGAGATGAAAGGAGTCTCATCCAAAAAAGCTCCAAGGGGGTGAAATGTAAATTGTTCAGATAGGAAGCAAATGAAAGGGGATGTGATAAGGTCAGCGATGAGTAAACATGGGGGAGAGCTGCAACTCAGGTTCAGATGGTAATGGTAATAAATATTAAAAGGCCTGGATGTGTAGCAGGTAAAAATCAGCACAGTTTCATCATCTTCAGTGGGGCTGCAAAGATTCACACCCACTGAGTCTCGTCCTACAATAGCACTCAGTATTTAGGCAGCTCTTTCATCTATTGTTATTGCACACAAACTATTATCTTCACCCACATGCTGAGAAAGGGAGGGGGGTACAAAGGCCTGCTGGATTTTCATTTTTCCTCCTAATTGCAGATGTGCATTTTGGTGGTTGTGGGATGCAAGGCCAGAGCCACGTCATCTCCAAATGAAACTACACACCTGAAACTCCTGAAGATTAAATGATTCACCCCAAAATGTCTAAGGGAGTCAAAGGACTTGTCATTACAGCACAATTGAAGGCTACATATCATCAGTTAAGATCCCTCATCGAGATGGATTGAATATAGGAAAAAAAAAACAATACAGCATTAGCTCATTTGTCCATTGGGACTGCTTGAAGTAGACAGGGAATTCTGTCCTTCAAGGAGACAGGAAAAGCTGGGACAGGCTTCAAGACACTTAAAGGATATTCTTTCATGAGAAAAGCCCCATGTTTGGAAATGGTTTTGCCTAAGGAAGTGCTTGATTAGATCAAAAAAGTCAATTTTTTTGTTATTGTTACCTGAACCTAAGTTGACATATACACCTGTGATGCCTGCAGGAATTCTATACATGGGCAACAGCAGAGATCCCCTAACCCATATTTCATGCCTGCTCTGTTACAGGGTTCCTGGTGGCAGCTACATGTGAAATGAAAGCTCTGCAGAGACATCATTTTCTTAGACAAGTTAATCATCCCGTAAAGGTACTCCTTACTCCCTGCCGTGAACTGCTGCGTAGCTCCGCTGCCTGCTGTTAAACTGTTGAGTGATTCGGCTCAAAACTGGTTGCCACTCATTTATGAAGAGGTAATCCCTGTGCTTGGCATATGCAGGTTTGTTTAATATGTGAAGCTCCATGAGATCCACTGGGATGGAAGGTTCTCAATGGATGCTCGTCATCATCAAATGTAGGATGATAGCTAATTAGCTTGCATGTCTCTGGGTACCCTGTGAGAATAGCCATTCAAGCTTGACAGAGATAACTCGCCTGAGAAGCAAGTAATCCTGATAAATGTAACTCCAGGAAAGGACAGTAGAAATTAGAAAGGCAGAAGCAGTATCTCTCCATATAAGATTATGAATTTTGATCCTAATTCTACCTTTGAGTAAGTTAACACTGACACCCCAGATGGATTGAAGGTTAAGCAAGTGATATTTGGTACTTAGATCATCACCAACTGGAGGAACATCGATTCTAGATATTCGTAGCCAACCCTGTTGTAACAAGAGGATATCAAGAAGTACATTTAACCACTATGTTCCAACACATATATAAGAAATAAAACATTCTGAAAAATGTAGGCTTCAATAAATTTAGCTATAAATGCTCAGCACCTGCAACAGTATGATCCTTAGTGAATGCAAATGCTTTATTGCAGGCACAGTGCTATGTGGCAAACCCAGAAACAACAGCCTTTTAACTGTGTTGCTAATGTAACATATAGACTACCTATATGCATTTGTTTATCACGGATAATGAAACACCACAAAAAGCTCCTTAAAAAGTGCCATGCATATCCAAGTTCAGCTGTGCACAAAGATGCTTTCCAAATACAGGCCACAGTTTGTGGAACGGGCTGAGCGAAAAGGTGTTCTGTAAGATATGATTAGGATTTGTATAAAACTTTGAAGGTTGTTATTGCACCAGATTAGGTTGAAATGTTTAATTATGAACAGAGAGAAGGTTTTTGGCCTTTTCAAAGGATAGGAGCCTTTATTGATTTTATTAGTCAAAGAAGGTGATAATTTTCATATTCATAACCAGAGAGCGATTTCTCTGTTAAACAGTGATTATAAAATACTAACTGAAATACCATTGGCAAAGTCTGAAGAAGGTCACTCTTTCTTCTTATTTCTTGTAATCAATCTTTACTCTATCAAAGGCTGCAGAAATATAGCAGTAATCTAAGCTGAATTGTGGACATTGCTGAACTGGCGGGCAGATGTGGCAATGCCTTCCCTGTTAATTGAGGCTGGATCAAATGAAAGCCTTTGATTGAATGAACTATAATTGCTTGCTCGATAGCTGCAAACATGGTTGGCTACCTGATCTGTTTGTTCAATGGGTTCATGCCTTATGCAAACATGTCTGTGGCAGGCCCTGGTTAAACAGACAGGTGAAGCCTGGACAGGAACCATTTCAAATCAACTGAGCAACCAGGTGCAAGTCACCTTTGTGGCTTTTTGGGGTTTTTTTCTGGGCTTACACACAGGGAAGGTGGGACAGGGTTCAGCACAGCTTGCCAAGGTACCTAGTACTTCCGGCCTGTGTAGCACCTGGAGCTCATGGTGCCACCAAGACCACAGTTTAGGAAGTCAGAAACAGTTGGATGCTGTGCCAAGAATCACATTTTCATTGTGCTATGGGCTACCAGAGCACTACAGCTTAGCCACAGCTGGCTTGGCTGCAACTCTGAGGTTAATTTCAGTTGCTACCTTTAAATGGGAGTTGTTGTAGTGCAGCAGGGCAAAGGCTCAGGCAGCCCAGCAATCCCTTCAGCAACCAGCATCCCAGTTTCCCAGTACTGCTCAAGCAGCCCTATAGCAAACCATCACAGGACGTCCTGCCCACAGGACCACGTTTCTGTCCTAGCCCTCATCAATTAGCAGCTGCTTTATACCCCAAAGCATAAAGTTCTCCATCCCTCATACATTTTTTATTTTCTCTAATAGAATTTCTCATTATTCATATGAATCTCTAATCCTTTTGTGAATCCTCCAAAGCTCTTGGCTTCAATAACGTCTGTGGCATTGAATGCCACAAGTTAATTATGTGCTATGTAAGAAAAGTATTTCTTACTATCATCTTTAAATCACTTGCTTTAAAAAATATTTTAATGCTTAAATAAACCATAATAGAATATAGCATTGCATAGATAGGGCGTATCTTGCCTTAAATAGTAATTGTGGGGGTTTGAACACTAGGAAACTGAGGCATGAAAGGACACAACTTACAGCTGGTCATTTGATGCTAGATGTAAAGGAGTTCTACTTCTTATATTCTCTCTATAAATAAATAAAAAATATGTTTTCCCATATAATAAAAACTGATTCAGACATCTCAGGTTTTCATGTTCATTTTAAGGAACAATCTCATTGCTTTGCACTCATAAGCAAAAAAAGACCCTTGTCATTCCCATCTGATACAGAGACTATGTTAGAAACAGAGTCAGGGATCCCATTCTAACAAATCAAGTTTACTGTGACCTACTGGGAACCAAAGATAAACTTCTGAAAAACAAAAGCTTAACATGCTGAAGCTACAGGGAATTGTCTGCACTGGACAGGATTAAAGTCATTCTGACTCTTCTATTGCCAATAATCTCTCAGAAGAAATTTGATTTTCCTTCACCATAAATAACTATAGATTTTTCTTGTTAATGTTATTGGGGTGGTGTGATGAACAGACTCATGCAAAATATACTCTATTTACCAATATGTAGAGAAAGGTTCTGTGATAAGATAACCACCCCCATGCCAAATATAAACCTCATCCACATACAAAAAATAGCTGAGGACAGGGAATTACTTTCCTGTTGTTTCTGGTTTGTTTGTTGTATATAATGGTTTCTGGAAACATTTTTGTCATGCAGGGATAAAGGAGATGGAGAATAATCATCCTTACGTATCCAAGTATGATATTTAGATGACCCTCATTACCACTGCATTTGAGTGCCTCCACACATTTACTGTATTTATACTCTGAAAATCTCATGAGCAAGAAAGTGTTGACAGCCCCATGGTGCAGTAAAACCAAGATGGAGAGAAGAGGTGACTTACTCAAGATTACAGAGATCTGTAGCAGTGCAGAAACTTTAACTCAGGTCATCCAAGTTTTAACTTACTGCTCTATCTGCTGCTGTAGCCTGCCTTGTTGACCCAGGCCTACAACCCGTTTTGTCTATGTATAAAGCAGGGGTTTGTTAGTATAGAGAAACATCTCAGAAATTTCCATATTCTACCCAAGAACCATTTTCTGGTGGAAGTGATATGTGAAAATGGACTGCTGCCTTTTTTCCAGCCAAAATGGACCAGTTTTAATCCCAGCAAGCACTACATGGGATAGGAGTGCCATCACCTCCAGACTCAAATGGTCAAATGCCCCAGTGAGATGCAACTACAGTCACAAGAGATGGCTGATGGAAGAGAGAGTTGTCAGAGGTTTCTGAAGACTCATATGACCTCTAGTCTACCTTCTGCTCTTACTGAAGAAGGAAGACTGAGATGAGCTAGAAAACAGGGCCTGGAATGGTTTTGATGCCCCTTATTTTAATATGCACATCCCATACTGATGCAGGTCCACCATTACTCCAGTCAGACATTCTGCACTGCCTTCGCGATCCTTACTCATACAACATCTTCCCCTTGTTTACAGTTTAATTTAAATTAAGGTTTTAATTTCTCAAACAAACACTGACATTGTTTAGGAATGAATTACCATTGAATAACCTCTCTTGAATATCAATTAACTTAAGCACTTTTAAACCACAAAGCCCTATTAGTCAGAAGCATGTGCTCACAGAAATAGATTTGTTTAATACATCCAAATTTCACCAAGTTTTCAGCTATCAACAGAAATCAGCAGTTGCAAGGAGCACTAACTACATTCCAAAGTGAGGAGTCTGATGGGCTACATATGGTCTACAGAGCAGTAGTGCAGCAGGAACCAGTATCATGCCTTACACCCACCCCAAATGTGACCGAGCTGACAATTAGATGCCGTAGAGATATATGATGAGGTAGGACTGGCTGTGGGGGCAGTTACAAGGTGCTCTGCAGTATGTTGGAGGCAGAGATGCTGCAGAAACTAGAATTAGTCAGCAGTTGAGGAAAACAGTGAGAAATAAGGTCTGTCTCCTGCCTAACACAGTGTCTATCTGGCGGAAACTAGAAGAGACTGAGCATATCAGCTCCCATTTCCTTGTCTCTGTGCAAGGAGAAATGATGGTTTGGGGGGAGAGCTCAAACATCACGAGTCCCAGCCTGGGGATGCAACTAAACCACAAGTGCAGCTCTGAACTTTAATTTACCCTGAGAAAAGTGAGCCATGAATTTCAACAGATAAAGTTCACGGCTGAGGTATGTTGTCAAGCTTAACCCAGCCACAGGGAAGAAGTATGACCTCTGACAAAGCTCTCAAGAGGTGGGGTTTGAGAGTTACTTTGTTTGTGCAGGGGTTTTTTGGTTAGGTTTTTAATTTTTTGGGAGGTGGGGGAGGGTTGTTTTGGCTCTTTCTTTAATTCTTATTATTTTTTTGTTTTCCACCAAGATAGAAGGGAGACTCGATTTCCATTGAATTCCTACTGGATGATTCCTACAGAACTGAGCAGGGACACAGCTAGGATGGCTCTGAGGACCACACAGCCTCTGTCCCTAAGGCTCCTTCTTGCGCTCTGCTTCATTTGGAGCTCTGGCAGCAGGAACTGAGCCTGTTGAACTGGGGCAGTGCTCAGCCCTTGGAGAGGCTCTTGCCTCTGGTGCTTCTAAGCATGCAGACATGTTAGCATTTGGCTGCCAGGTGATTCCCCACAGCCCCACAAACTCAGATCTCAGCCACAAAAGAGCATGATCCAAGGAGATTACAAGTTGCAATCTGTGGTCAACACCTCCCCAATCCCAAAACAGTTGAGTTCCTCACATTTTACTCATGGGGAAAAGACATGTGCTGTGAGTGAACATCTCAGCCTGCCTCACAGGGGCTGAGCTGACAAATGGAGGCTGCAATATTTCAATCAATAGGGAGGAAAAAAAAGAAGCAGCAGCAGTCAGAGAAGACAGAGACATTATTGATGCTTCTATTACAGTCTGAAATTGGTCACCGTGGAGAAAAACAAGTAGCCACAGAGTGGACCTGGCCTGACCTTTCGCTCCTCAGCAGGCAGTGGATTGGTCATTCCAGTCACTGCCAGTGAAAAATGAGGCTGGAATCTTCTTCTTTTAGTGGATGAGGGACCAGTGCTCAGTCCCCATCACAGCAGGAGAGAATTCACAGGTCAAGGGGGAAGCTGTAGCCCTCACTGTAAGCTCCAAGAGAGATTCCCGTATGACAGGACAGGGAATGCAGGATTGATTTGCTGCTTAACCTGAGCGGTGTGTGTTTAAATGTGAAAAACAGACTCCTCAAAAAGGGAGAGGAGTGTAAGAGTGATGGACAAACCAGAGCAGAAAGAGATGTGCACCCAGCAACTCAGTGGGGCAAGGAAATCTCAAGCCAGGCAGTAAAATGGTGAAGAACAGAGTGGAAAAAAGCACAGAAGGGAAATTTTACCTATATAGCACTGAGACATGACAAAGTGAACTGGGGTAAGTTAGACCAAGCCAGGTACGAGTACAAATCCAAAAGAAAGGACACCTTTGGGACTAACCCACAAGGCAGAGAGCTGTGAGTACCAATTTTATACCAGTCTCTTCTACACTTCCATATGGCCTTCAATAAAGTCTCATTGACTTTCTCAGGGACATAGTTCCACAGTAGCTATGAAAATGCTTTCCTTGTGTACTGAGACAATACGGTCCCCAAGGTATGTATCTAAAAGGAGCATGCAATATCTTCTTAAAGCATCTTCTTAGGCTGCACATTCTGCAGCCTAAGTAAACACAGAGAAGCCTAATATCAGCCCATCTTAATGGGCTTGGTTCCCACTATAAACTTCAAGAAACAGCACTTACCTTCCTATTATTGCTCTGAACTGACTTGGGTGGTGAACTCTAACAAAGAACAAACGTCAGAGAAGTGCTTTAGAAGAACAGGTCACAAACACTCATAATAAATCTGTTTGGATGCACTTTGGGGAAGTAAATCACTTAAATTATTAAAATGTCGAGCTGCTGTGGTGAAAGCCACTGACTGCAGCCCAGAGCAAGCCAGGCAAGAAAGGAAACAAGCACATTTTGAATTCAAGCTGCTCCACTTGTGCTGTGGCTTGTAACCACCTGTATATCTTTACTTAATGAATGACAGGGTTGCAACAGTTTGGGTTACAAAGTGGTGGAAGAGGAGGAAATAAGGATTGGCCAGTAACAGCAGAGAAGTGAGGGAAGGCAGCAAAAATGCTTGACTGTGGAGCAAAGATTGGAATACAAGAAAGATCTATATGACCAATGGTGATGTGACAGTTGGCACCTCAATTTAAAATCTATCCATGATATACATATAGAAAGGCAGAAGAAAGGAGGCTATTGTCTTCATTTTCCTGGAAATGTAGTAAGCTGAAGGAAATACTAAAATGAATTGACTTACTCAAGCATGAGAAAGATATGGAGTTGGATTCAGATCCACCCCTCTGCCTGTGCCACTTGCAGTGTGGGAGTGGCTCCATCCTGTAGCCAGCTTGGCTACTGCACATGTGTGTGCCTATTCCTATCTAAAGGCTGCCTATAATCCAGCTTTTAGGATATTTAAACATATTCTTCTAATTAACTGCCTGAATTTATTAATGGTCTGTTTATACCCATTTGTTCTTCTTTCAGCATTGTGCCTTTCATTTAATAGCTCTTTTCCTTCCCTGCTGTTATGCCCCAATCTACTTACATGCAACAATCGCCTCCCCTTTCTCAGCCTTCCATTTTGCTTGACTAGAAAAAGCTAAGCTCCTTAGTTGCCTCTTGTAATGAAACGATCTTCGTTCCCAGACCATAATTTAGTATTCTATTGTTTGAAAAACACCCGTCAAAAGTTCATTATTTCCTCCTCCTTTTTCCTTGGCAAAAAGTCAGGATTTTGAGCAAAACCAAACAAGGTACTTTTTCTGTCTACTGTTAACCACCAACAGCACAGAGACTGACTCGAGTTACTATAAGGAAAAAGACAAGCAAACTGTGCAAGCAATTCAGTCATCGGGGGAGTTTAATTCTACCAACCCACCTGAAACCTTTTGAAGTTGCTTTTCAAACACAGCTTTAAGCAGCAAATCTTGCCTGTGACAAAACCACACAGGTATTATTTGCAAGAAATAGTGTTTATTCATCAAAGTCAATAGGAGTTTTTCTGGTTTATACAGATCAGGTCCTATTCATTTATAGATTGTGCAGTTCAGAAAATATCCAGCTGCAGATGAACACTGGACTTTGTTGATACGGTATCTTGTGTCTCTCTGTACTTAAGGGCTTTAGAAATTGATTAACTGAAACCCTTATCAGGAAGGTAACTGTTATAATACTCATTTTACTGACGAGGAAAATAGAGCACAAAAAAAGCTTAGCGACAGACACAAGGTTACACAGTGAATTAGTGTCAGGAGTACTGATTCCAGCTCCCTGGTTTGGCCATTAGATACACTCCCTTAATCAGAACCTTCCCCCAAGCCCTCTGCTAATTTTACTTCTTTCTAAAACACATTTTGCCCTGCCTTTCAACATTTGCTAGGCTGGCTGGAAGCTATGGGAAAAACACTGCCTATAGGCAAAAAGGTGGCCTCAGCAATATTTTAAGTATGACAAGGAAAAAAAACCCCAACCCTCACTAAAAGAGCATATCCTCATAAGATTTTCAGCCTGAATTCACAGCTTCAGAGAATTGAGCTAAGCCACCGAATAGCTGGGTGCTTTATATGAAGCAAACCTCTTAAGGCTTTGCATTCATGCATTATTAGTAGCTTCATTCTGTATCTAAGTTACTTATGTGGCTCCTAATTACCACAGTATCTTAATGCCTCATCTTAATGTATTTGTTCTTACTGCAGCCCAATGGCACAAGACAATATTGAAAACTCCTGTTCCATGGACGACTTTTAAGTTGCAGAAGACTCCAGGAAATGCAGTCTTCAGAGGGATTATAAACTGAGTCTTCCTCTACTCCCTACACTAAAGGCAGACTTCATGTTACACATGGTAATGCCTCCATGAGCTTGGCCTTTTGGGATCTGTGTGCTCTGGCCGCATAGAGATCAGCCAGGCTGGTGTGGACATCCCTACAACTTGAAGATTAAATGTATCAAGGTGTCTATATAAGCGTTTGAGAGTTCAGGTTTAAGTTGCCCGAGGTCACTCAGGAAGTGTGTGGCAGAGAGCATTTCACCATGGCCCTGTGAGTGCTTCCCTAGTTTAGCAACAGTGACAAAGAATGGCTGAAATTAGAAACAAACATGCAGGAAGAGGTGAAAATCCCAACACCAGAGCTCCATTTGGAGGCTGTAATGTAGGAAAAATTCAAACCAAAGTAGGAAGAGAACAACCAATGTCCATGTTTTTTCATCAGCCTGAGAAATGTTTCCTCTTGCTCTCATCTCCTAACTCCAGTTTAATGATTGAAATGGATGTATGAACAATCGGTGCTCAGGATTGATCACCTGTACGAGGAGCCCATTTCATTGTAAGCCTAGAAATTGCACCCCTGTGCCAAAAAGTGTCCTCCAGGGCTTGTTGATACCTACAATGTTGCTAAAATCTTGATCTAGCCCTTTTGCTGGGGGGGGGTGTGTGGAAATTCTACCTGTAATTATTAGGACCAGGAATGCTCACCTGGCCCAGGAGTCTGACTACTTGAACATTTATCTCCATAAGCTTTACACTTTAATAAATTATTTACCCCCCAAATGCACTTAAATTAGATCTATAATTCTACCATGAGGCTCTGGTGGTGTGAAGAGACCTCCTGACTTTGCTCCCATCATTTATAATGCCACCATAAGCCATCAGTGGAATTGCAGCATTATTATTTATAGCACCGCTTATATTGTTCCTTATATCGTTTATTATCCTCAATTGGAATGGCCCCAGTTAGTCAGTATGAAAAGATGCTGCACAGTCACCTGTGTAGGCTATTTCTTAGGACAAAAAATGCTACCTTCTTAAGGAAGCAGAGATGTTATCTGTGTGAGGATGGATATAAATTGCCTGGACATCCTGTCCTCATTTCTACTAGTCCTTCCATCCAATTTGGGTAGTGCTGAGGGGATGACACAAGGACGAATCTGCTTCAGTTTTAGATCTTGAGGAGGGCAGACTGCACCCCGACACTGCACTAAACCTGTACAGGAAAGGGTCACATATAACCACGCACCTTTCCCCCATCTCTTCTCCTGCACTTGCATCTGCTATTCAGATCAGAGCTAGACCTCTGCAAATAGGAATCACGTCCTCATTACTGTTAGAAGCAGGTTAAAATTACTAAATCAGGGACTCCAAAAGAAATAGGAAAGTGTCAGATTTAAGATCACCAAAGTATCCCCAAAGGTTTTTCTTTCCAGATGCATTATGATAATTTTTAATGACATCACCTCATGCTATTTTTATCACACATTTTAATTTTTATAAATGGGTAGAACATGAGAGTGATCTCCAAGGTGGTGATGGGGGGGAGCAGTGCTCTGCTTCACTTTACCTTAAACTGCTCTCATGAAATCTGCCTTGCAACAGAAGTTCAACGTGACAAACCAGAGCCCAGATAATTAAAAGCAGTTGAAAGCAGAGGATTTCAATGGGAAAAAATGCAAGCAGAACCCATACCAAGCCATTGCACTGCCACTGTCCTGCCTTGCCCAGAGAATTCCTAAATGGGGTAGGATAAACCCTTTTAAATGCTAAGGAAAATGCTGCCCCTCTTCCCCCATCTCCTCCTTTGCTTGCCTGAATTTATTCCAGTGACCTGCATCTCTATCTCAGTGCTGACAGGCTTCATGCTCCCCAATTTAGCCATTAGCTGTAGGGTTTGGCTTAGGCAATTTGTTCCTATAAAATACAGCACTGACAGACATGAGGGTATGGAGCTGCCTCTGCAGACACTCCCCTCTGGAGCTGATGCCAACCATGTGGTTACATACCCAGCTCCCATAGCCTGGTTTTTGGAGGCTGTCCTGGCTGCTGTGTGCTGCAGACCCCAGGACCACACTGCTGGAAGGAGTACCACGTTGCCCGAGGGATGCCCAAAGGACCTGTCCTACCTGCAATGCTTTCTGGCCCCATGTGACAGGCACAAGCACCCACTGCTCTCCATCATTGCAATCAAACCTAGGGAAGAATACAAAGCAGAAAGGAGCAAAAAGAGAAGCAGGTAAAGGATCAGGGCAGCTAAAAGTGGGAATAAAGAAAATGAGGAGGAAGATTTCATATTCCTGTACTTTATACTACTGCAAAGCCAAGCAGCTTTGATAATGCTGCACATAGTTGGTGAATATGTCATGAACATTAATCTGGATTTTAAGGCATAGCAGAATCCCACCAGGAAAGAGGGTTTATATCTTGCAGCAGGAACACAGAAAATGTCTTTTTGTAACCCCCTCCCTTAAGAAAAGGTATCAGCACATCGGAATCAGTTGGAGAATCATTGGAATCAGAGTTCAGTTAAGCAGAGCAAGCACCCGCCCCCTGAAAGAAGCACCCAGACTTTGAGGATTTCATTTTCCTTGAAGAAGAGAAAAAGAAAAAGGAAGGAGGGAGATACGACTGCGCTGCCACCTGGAATCATTCGTTTTACACTGATCCCTGTCAGCCATCCAAAGCTTAGCTTAAATAAATATAGCGATTGAGGCTTTCAGAGGCAGTTCCCACTTGTCTTCCTGTGCAGGCAGACCTTAGCATCAGGACACAGGGAGTGCAGGAAGGGCTCAGCATGGGGTGGTAGAGAACCAGTCCCTCTTTCTCAGAGGGCTCTTTTGGTTTTCTTCTGTATATATCTGGAGAATTAGAATTTAAACCAGGGAAGTCGGGTAAAGATCATCTGTCCAAGCCCCTGAGTTTCTTTCTGTGCCCCTCATAACAACCTGCTTATCTGCAATGCTTCAAGCCAGCTGAGATGTGTGTGTTGCTCAGCAAAGCAGGATGGGGAGGTGGAAAGGCAAAAGATACCTCTCTTCATTATGAAAGAATTGCAAGAAAATAAATGACAGTGCTGGGGTCCCCATTTTATAGCTGGAGAAACTAAAGCTTGGAAAGATGGTTGTACCCAAGGTCATAAAGAGAGGTTGGTGTCATGATCAGCTAAATAACTGAGGGGTCTCAGCTCTGTCACACTGGCTGCTGAGCTAGGGAGAAAGGTTTGCATCCTTTTGTATCTCTGCTGTCATAGAATCATAGAATGGTTTGGGTTGGAAAGGACCTTAAGATCATCCTGTTCCAACCCCCTGCCATGGGGAGGGATACCTCACACTGGACCATGTCACCCAAGAATGGGGTGGATATATGAGGGGGGGAAAAGGGGCTCTGCATTCACCTGTGGGGACACTAACGTCTGAATACCTGAAGCAATCAGACCAGAGAGAGCTTCAAATGATTGGGGGCTGCAGGGGAGGGAAGAGGCTTTTTCCCCTCTGTAGTTTTCTCACTGAATATTGTAAATTTGATGGACTTAGCAAGTGACCATCTGGGATTTTAATGTAAAGATATATGTCATTTAAGAGTTATTCAGCCCTAAAGTCAGCTGTGCTTCATACTTTTGATGTCTTTTCTTCTGTCACTAAAAAGTAGTTATATTAAGAATAAAAGATCTTGAAAAAGGGAGAAAAAACCCTATTAAAATAGTAAAAGATAATCCCTTTCAGTCCCCTGTATATCAAAGGGCTTGTTTTGGCCACTTACCTTGACTTCGTGTCATTGTCATTTGTTGTGTCTGGTTCGGAGAATGACAGACAGAAGGGATGTGCAAGTGCCACTAGAAGCTATCAAAGTCAGTGAAATTGGCCAATTGGCTATGCAGACATCCCTTAGAAGTATTTCTAGCACTTTTGGTTCCTGGCTGGGTACTGCAAATGGGGATGGAAGAAAGAAAATCTCTCTATGTATGTATCAGAGCTTTGAAAAAATGAATGTGGGACATGGAAACATGAAACTTGCAGTTTCTGACCCTCTGCTAAGTCTTTGTCTCCTCTCTTCTTCCCACCATTCAGAAGCCCAAGTAATCTCCCAGGCATGGCTCATACAACGCCCCTCAACATCTTGCTTAACTAAGCTCCCCATAAAGTTCCACCTTATGTTGGCAGCAGGTTTAAGGACTTCTTTTACACAGAACTGTAAAAACAATGTCTCCATACATCGTTCTTTCCTCAAAACAGAGAGAGCTTGCTCTGTTTTATGAATGATCCCTGTTTGGAAAGACAAGAAAGGAAAAGCAGTTATTACTTTGCCCCTTTGCTGTCACAGAGCCTTGCCTGAATTTCAGCCCTTTCCTCTTGTGATATATTGCTCCTCTTGAGGTTTCAGGCCAGCCCAGGAAGGGACTGTTTGTGCAGTCTGTATCCTCTATATATAAAAGGAATGGACTAGATCCATCAGCACTTTAGTACATTTACTCCACAGCCCTGTTCACTTCAATGTTTTTCGGATTATGCTGTAGCTGTTTAGACTCTGCCCTTGCTTTGCAGGTGAACTTTACTGTCAGGGAGGTAGAAAAGATTGAGAAGTCCAGTTTTTTCCTCAAGAATTGCAGGCTTTTTTTGTCTATTCATCTGTCGATGGGTACATTTTCTCTCTTGCTAACGTGGTATATTCAGACAGGATGACATTTTTTCCCTTGAAACATCACAGAGCCAAATCCTGCAATAAATGGCTATATCTTCAGAGGAGTTTGAGATACTGATTGTAGGACTCTTGAAAAATCTCTCTGTAAGGAGCAAAGGGTTTGAAATCATTGCTGCGATTAAGCAACCAACATCCTGCGCTCTGGTTTGGGGTACAAAGGTGATGAAAAAGGTACCATTCCTTGTTATAAGAGCTGTTCAGTCATCAGACCTCTGCAGCCTTTTTAAAATGACCTGAATTTATATTTAAATTCGTTAAACTTCACCTACAAATCAGAGAGTGAAGGTGCAAATGCAGTACAGGGAGGACACACAATGGGTATGGACACAAATATAGCTGCGTGATATACCCATCAGGCCACTGTGATGAATTTGGGACAGATGACTGCAGCCCAGAGCATGTGGTTTCTGATAGAATCATGATCAAAGGATTTGAAAGACTTCCCTGTGAGTACTGAGCCATCTCAGAGATCCTTCCCAGCAACAGAAGCCAGACAGCAAACTTTTCTGCCCATGGGAAATGTACTTCCAGCCTCACTTTCTCAATCTGTAAACCCTGGAAATAGCATTCACCACCCCTTCTCGCCCCAGATTTTGGGGGTTTCTGTCACAAATCTCTCCTGGTTGATGTAGGACCTGATTTCACTCAAACTGTTGCCCACTCTGGAGTAAAATTTCAGGTGACAGGAGGGTACGTTTCCTCTAGAACGTCTGTGTTGCCCTTTAGTCAGCGGGAATGAAATTGGCTGACTATGCCCTCCCCTTGGGGACCTCGCTGAAAATGAGATGTGTCTCTCATGAGGACCTCCCAGCAAGCACAATTGAAATATCTTCGTGACTGCAGTAGCTCTGTAATGAATGAATTAATTGATTTCACCCTCAGCTGCTTCTTCATCGACCCCGCTGGCCCCACAGTGGGGAAGGAGCTTTGTTCCAGTTCCAGTTTCCCTTAAAGCCCTGTTCTATTTAAAGATAGATGAAATGGCTTCAGGGCTCCAAGTGGGAATCCCAAACTCTCGGCTTTGGATAGCAGCTGGATGGGCCATCATCTATGCCTAGCTTAGAGTGAAGGATGAGAACTTTCACCTTTCATCACTCTCAAGGTCTCCATTACTTATGGAAAGTGGGTCTGAGAAGTCTGATGTCCAAACAGTGCATCTACCTCGATCTACATGACTGTTCAAGGAGCTTGTGTGGACATCTTTGGGTTTCCAGGTAGCCCCAGTTCTCCCATTGCTTCTTAATCCAAACTATGAATTGAGAAAACAGTCTGAGACTCACCTATCTATCAGATTCCTTTCCATCTTTGAAAGTGTGATGTGTCCAGCTCTTCCAATCTGTGTGACCAGCAAGGTGGCCATAGACATTACACGGATGGGGCAGATTTCTACTTCTAACCTGGTAAAAGGCAGGGCTGTGTATAAGAATTCAGGGAAAAAGGTGAAATGATTCATCAGTAGCTGACAAAGCGGGTCCTATTCGCATTTACGGGCAAACAGCTCCCCCTCGAGTCAATGCCCGAGGGTGTCATCTCAGGGTACTTCTCCCAGGCTGCTCAGGCTGGGATAACCGAGCAGTTAAATAGCTACAGAGAAAGCCTATGGGAGTCAGGTCACTACGGGGCTGTTAAAACTCGACGTTATTCTCACAACCTGGAAAGTCAGTCACGCACTGCTGAAGGTCTCATATAGGGCATCAGATACGACAGCTTCTGCTTGGTGTGTTCCAGTCAACAGAGAGCAGCTCTAGAAGTTACGTCCTCGTGAATTTTAACTGTAGCTCTGAAGTGACTCTTCAATGTCTTTGAGCCAGCCTCTGCCTCTGTTTCTCTGTTGTGTTCTCCAGTTCTAATCGGATTCTGTGTCCATGACACACGGAGTCAAGTATTGCTCCTCTTCTGGAAAATATTACTTCTATTATATCTGTTTTAAATTTTAAAATGGAGTATTTCCATTTATTTTTTCAAGGGAATGTTTCAAACAGCTGAATGTTCAAATGCTGATGTGCCACCTTTAATGAAAGACTGAGATTCTTGATTTTGTCAAGTGGACATGGACATTTCTCAAGAGTTTCATGTTTTGTGGAAGTTAAAACGTTTCTTCACAATTTGGGGCTGAAAATGGATGTTGAGAAGTGGAATTTTTCTCCTGGGTAAAGTCTGCCTTCTGGTCATCTGAAATATACATTTCTGAGTGACCATAAACGCCAGTAGCAGCATCGCGAAAGGGTTAAGTATGATTGCGCATGGTCCTGAATCTCTCTTTAGCAATATACCGCTATTATGTAGGACTTCTAGGTGAGCCAGTAGCAAAGAATTAAATCAATCTCTTATTAGTAGATGCCACCTGCCTGAGGACACAGCGTTTAAAGCCCATGGCTTTATTGTAATGGTTTTCATTGTGGTGACATCTGAGAACCGCAGGTGTGGATGAGATTTCACTGGTACTGCTCATTGTGAAAAGACAAAGCAAAAAGTCAAAGCACTTGTAGTGTAAATACAGCACCAGGGGACACAAAGCTGGAGTTACACAGGTCAGGGAAGGACACAGCTAAGTATGCTCATGGATTTACCCTCAGCCTCTTCCTTTGGTTTGAGGATCCAACAAGTGCCCCGGTGTTCTCTGCAGCAGATGCTAAGAGCAAGAGGCTGGATGGGGCATCTGGGAGCAAGGGGTCTAGATGGAGGAAGCTGTCACATCTGCAAATGTATTCTGGACACAGAAGAGGAATCAAGCCCCAGACTCCACTGACACAGGAGGAATGGATGAATCTTAGGGAGAACATTGCAAGGAAGTTTCAGGTATCTCTGGACAGCTGCTTGCTTTGTCTCAGACCTGTTTTCACTCATATTTTTCTCTTATCCCATTTCTACTCTAAGCCACCAGGATGGGCTGCTCTGAAAGGCATGTCACTATAGCTGCTATAGAGGAAAAAAGCTTCATCCAGTGTTAAATAGGAACTGTGAAAACAGTAAACGGGATGCCCCTGTGAAGGAGGCAGAGGGGATACCCAAACTACCACCGGCCTGCCCACATCCCTTCTGATCTCTGTTTCCTGGGCCATTTCCAGCTGTGCCATCCTCAGAGATGATTCAGATTCAGCATCTGGAACTGAGCACCTAGGGCCAGCTCAGCACCCAGGGCTGCCCCAAGCAGACATCTCCCTCAAAATAGGACTGACTGAAGCACTGCCCAGTCTCCTCTCACTCCTTCTCCTCATTTCTTTTTCTGCCATGTTTCACTTTGGTAGAAGGGAATTGTTTTGACTGTATCTTCCTTGTAGACATTAAATACCTTTCAAAGCAAGGTCATAGTCCCTGGAGCTACACAGCATGCATGAAGATAACAGTTCATACTGGGTTTGCTGCCCCCATAGCAGACACGGAACTGCCACTGCATGTCATGGGTGTTTCTCTGCAGGCAGCATCACAGTTCAGCATCCTGAGTTTCCAAGGGGAGGAAGAGATCTTGCGAGCCCACTTTTGCTTCCATGTGCACGCCTACAGTAACAGACATGTCAAGTCTCCCAGGTAATCTAAAGGGTGGGCATCTGCACAGTTCTTGGGGGTTTTTAGTGTGCACCCACAGATTTCTGTTTCCAAGGAGAAACAAAGCATCCATAGCATCATGACTGCACGGAGAGGTACAGCCTTGAAACAGGAACAACTAATGAACTGTGGCAGGTAGGCAGGGCCTGGACAAACTGCTGCATGGCATTGTACATGCCAAGTGGGTTCCTGGCGGCTGGTTCCTCTTCCCATGTCACATCTGATGTTTGAATAGAGGAAAACCACATGAGTTTACTTCCAGCGCCTCTCCCTGTTAGGCAGGTGACCTTTTCATAGCTCTGGAGCTCAAGGGAAAAGGCAGCCTACGAAGTGTTCAGATGGTGCTTGACAAATGAAGACATGTAAATGAGGTAAGGGATGGTGGGGGAAGCTGGGGAAAGCCAGGCATCAACAGGCGCTGGAAGCCTGTCTCATTAGCAGGGGAATGTTTGCTTTGGCTCCCACGTTGAGGAGTTGCAGTGGGGGCTAATGGTTGGGATTGGATAGTGCATGGGTTGGGATGGAGCGCTGGGGATGGTTTATCCCAGCTGGGGAAAGGAAGCCAGACTGGCAGCTCTCACTGTAACACAGCTCTGCTTACAAAGCACTCAGGAGAGCACAGAGGGTCTCACATTGCTTTGTGCTGCCACTCTGCCAAGTGAGGAGCATTTTTTCCCCACCAACATCATCCAGTACATCCCGAATCCCCACCTCTTAACACCCAACTGTGATACCCACCATAGACACACATGAAAGCCAGGTCCCAGAGCTGTCTCAGTGCTGACATTCGGTATTGTGGAACTCATACAGAGCCTGTGGTCATCACAGTTGACTGGTTGGTGTCTTCTGGCTCCTTCAGTCATCGCTTTAGAAAAGGCCATTAAGCCTGGAAAGACAGAAGAGTTCCCCTTTATGTTAGTAATGTCAATTTTGTGCCAGTGTACACAACCCATGTGTAAACCTTAATCCCTGCTTCAGAGCTTCTCAGTCTCTCCCTCCCTTTGTACCTCCTTTGCCCAGAGCAAGCATAAGATCCCAGCTGGCCCCTTTCCCTGTTGGCTTCTCATAGGCACCAGCCTCCTTAGCCAGCTTCTACATTGTTCCCACTGTGCCTTGTTGCTGCTGATAGGGGAATCTGGGCTAGGAAAAGGCTTCCCGAAGCCAACAATAACTGTCTAACCCCTGACTAACTTCAACAGGGAACCATTCAGTCCTGGAGTCCACATCATCTGATCCATCAGAAAGCAGAAAGCATTTGTTATCTGACTGATCCTGACTATAACCCCCTCAGCAAGACTTGAATGTGCTAGATGCAAAGATGACTTTCTGCTGGGTGAGCTAGAAGAGCTGGAAGCAATGATTTCTTGGATTAGAGCAGCCAACAGCTTTGTGATTTGTACACAACGAGGAAATAGGATCTGGGTTTGGGTTTGCAGCTATAGGTAGCTCAGATCCTTCTGCATCACTCACTTCTGGGAATGGTCAGACAAGATGAGTTTTGATTGAGTAGCTTATGTTTGCTAGAAGTTTTCTTGCTAGGAAATGCGATTCACTGGTTGTGGATTTTCTGACTAGATAAAAAGTTTGCAAACAGATCTGTTCTCTTAGAAATAACTTCCTGGCTTGCAGTTGTTCTGAAAGAAAAAAATCAATACGATGTTCAACCTTAAGCTGCAACACACCTTTTCATCAGAACTCCCCATGTCCCCTTCCCCCAAATACTTTTGATGGCAAATCTGGGATTATTTTTTCTCTTGAAACTAAATAAAAGAAATAAAATTTAATTAAAGCACTTTTCATGTTGCTTATCCATTGAAGATGGGCAACCAACAGGTTTTTCTCACTGGCTTTAAATAAAATGCCTCTTTATTTCCACATGTGAACAAGGTGTGTAGATATCAACCCTTACATGCTCCCCACGCTAAATCTGAACTTGGGGACCTGCAGGTTCTTTCCTCAACAGTGAAATGATTCAGTTGATTTCCTCCTCTTATCTCTTTCATTGTCCCTCTGCCTTTTGGGGTATAGCCAGCACCAGAAGGAGAATGAAATAGAGTGAAAAAAGCTATTTTGACTCCTGCCAGCACAGTTGGAAACAGGAAGTACTGGAAATCTCTCAACTAAGTCCCACTTTGGAAGACCTCCAGCCCACTTTGTTGAGACCTGAGGCTCCAGAGGTTCTGCAAAGTGGCTGAACTCCTTGGGAATGCCACATGCAACCCAAAGACTTCAGCTGTGTGAGTAAAGCAGCGCTGATGGGAACTGGGGCAGAGGGTACACCTGCCTGGAAAATAAATCTAGTCCAGAAGATCTGCATTTTATATGTTGTAGGTTCATGCTCGAGCTCATTTATGTGCATGCTGATAAACTTGATTGCAGGTTTGCTCGTTGGGAAGTCGTCATTGTCTCTGCTCTGAATTCAGTGGTGAAGATGAGGAAGAACAGAATGCAAGAGAATTGATAGAGTGACCTATGCACCAACACAATTTACTGGACATTTAGGCATCCTCAATCTCAATATCCACAAATCTTCAAACACAGAACTACAATTAGCTCAAGGCTTCAGCCCATGAAGGCTTTTATGGACACCAGGCTCCAAGCCCTAACCCTAGAGCCGTTCCAACTAACAAACCACATAAAGCTCTCGGCAGCCGCAGACTCTGTGCTGGTGCCAGGCACACAGAGACAGCACACACACCCCCTTGAGACAAACTGAAAAGGCTGCAGCAAGCTTTTATTCCCTGGCACTGTTAGCTAGATCAGGGAGTTAACAGAAGTTTGGGGGTTTGGCATCTTCTGCTGCTGGCAGCTCTCTCTGCCTTTCTAATCATGGTCCGAATCCGTGCCCAGCCCAGCCAGGAAGGCTCTGAAGCTGCCTCCAGTTTGCAGTCGTGCAGGATTTGAGCACATACACAGCCATATTCATATTCAGAGCCTGGAAGTGAGAAGGAATGAACAGCACGTGCACCTGATAGGAGTTTTCCAGCCTGTTGCAGTGTCACCAGGAAGACGGGTCATCCTCCCATCTCCAGCCTCTGCAGCTGAACTGTCTTTTAATGCCAGGATAACTCATTATAGCCATGGTTGCACACAGCATTATCTCAGCATGACAAATGCAGGCCATGTGTGCAGTGCCTCTGCAGCCCTGGACCACAGTCTCTGGTGCAGTTAACACTTTGATGCAATCAGGAGAACCATTTGCCAAGGCTGGCTCAGTGGAGACATCTGGCTCCAAGTTCCTGCCCTCTGCTCCTATGGGAGACTTGCTCCATGGCCCTACCTGTGGCCATGGTAACAAACAAAAGTCCTGCTCACCAGACACTCTCCATCTTATCGACTCCTTGGGAGATTTATGGCAGAGACCTGATCTCAGTGAAGGAGCTAAATCCAATTCACTAAGGAATTACAAACCTGTCCGATCAATAATCTATTTATCTGCTTCACTTTGCCATCTTTAAACACTCCAGCCCTGTCAAAAGAAATTGAAAGCTTTTTAAAAATTATATTATTGAACTCTGGAATAGCTCTGCTAAGGCTTCTGGAAAGGATCTTGAGACTAGGATGGATCCAGTTCGGATCCAGCATTTGGGAGAGATCTATCATAGCTCTAGTCGCTTGATAACAACCCACATGCAGGCTGGGATGGCAGGGGATGCTGGCACTCAACACACAAGAAGAATCCAGCCCGAGACATCATAGATAGTGTGGGCACACAGTTTGCAGGAGATACCACTTTCTGACATTAGTGACAAGAAGGAACATGTGTATGATGGCACCACATCAGGGTGACTTCCACTGCATTCCCTTTAGCCAAGACGAAGCATGAGGAAGAATAGCATGTCCTCTGCTGCAATGTCAGAGCCTAGGAAAGGCTCACACACCTACATACAGGTATTAAGAGCTAAGAGGAAACTGAGGTGTGAAGTGTTAACCCCACCTGAAGATGCATCCCTGAGGTCCCTGGAAGTTGCAAACTGCATTCATTCATTTGAGTGGATCATGAGGTTTAATTTCACCAGCACATGACTTCAGAAAGAGTCACTGTGTCTCCCAAGGGCAGAGATTTGCTGCATCCCAGAAATAACGTTATTTTTCAGCTCTCATGCATCACATCTAATTAATGGATTGTAAAGTAGTTTGTATGGAAGAAAACCCAGGCACAGACGGGAAGCTAGCTGAAAGGCAGCCAGTGTCAGAACCAGGAGCAGAACCATAGCCTCTTTGAAGAACACTTTCCATCCTTTCCCAAGCTTCATTGGTAGTTTTATTTAACAGATGCAGGCCTTTACAGGCACAAGGGAGACTACAGGATCAGGTCACGCATGTGAACTACCTTCACAGCAAAGCTCCTTGTCAAAGAAGTATTTATGCACATGCTTAAGCTTTTCTTCAGACCAACTCTGAAACAGTATTATTCACAGTCCCAGTGGGACTGCATCGTATATTCTGCTGCTTAAAAGACAGGATATTTTCTTGGGTGTAGAACTGGGGAATCACAAGCACAATTGCTCTGTGAGAGCAACAGTGCTGGAGAACAAGCACAATGCTCAGACCTGAAGTCATAGTTGTTTGGGTAAGCCAGATGTTCTGCTGACATCAGTGGTGTTGCACTGGTGCCTGTGGGAGATTTCAGCCCTATGTATGATCTTGGCTATGGGATCTTTGCTCCCCACATTCCCCATGTTTAACAGGTTCATGTATCTGGTTTTCTACACTGAGAACTCCAGCGCTGAAGCTGGAAGGAGCTAAATTTCTCTGGAGATGGAGAGGGACCACTTCCTCTCACTTCAGAGGTTAATGAGTGGAGTCATTAGGATAATTAATGCCTTACTGATGAATTAGTCATCCTCTCAAGCCATTTCTGCCATTTTCACTGTGCAGAGAGGCAGGGCCCTCTGGAGATGTGACACATCCCTTGCTAAGGTAGCTGCCTTGTCCTGACAGCAGCCTGGTTTTGGAACAGGTTACTGTGCATCTGCCTGCTCAGCAGGGGACTTGCTTTCCTGTGGGAGGGAAAACCCCCAAGCCAAGAGCTGTGCTGGAGTTTGAGAGGCTCCAGGCTGCCAGCTGCTAGGATTAAGCTGTTTTGCAAACTGTACTAACACTTCCAGCACTGACTTAGGGACACCTCTGCTGTCCCCATCCTGAACCCATTTCACTTGCCACCCATCCAGCTCTGTCATAAGCCTCATTTTTCCTCTGAAAAGCCATCTATCTTTGTCCTTCAATTGCTTCCTCTTGATGCTTTCCCTGCTTTCTCCGTCCCCCAATGTTACTCCAGCCCTGACCCCAAGCCTGTGTATTGATCCCAGCCTGACTTGAGTCACACTCTTTTTTCAGTTCTTTTTTCTAAAGAGCATTACTGAAGCACTTCACTAAAGAGCAAATGCCCTTGTTGTTTTCTTGTTATTGGAAGTGTGAGAAAGTGCGTGGTGACCATGCCAAAAAAATCACTAACCTTTCTGTAGCAGTTCATACAGCACAATGAAACACTGAAAAGAGCTTCTGTCACACAAGAACTTTCTCCCTTGGCTGCAGGCACATTTGAACTGTGATTTCCAGGAGATGGAAAGCTGAGAGTGATTTCACAACGTTGTTCCTGAAATAATCCCAGTGAAGTCAACAGGGGTCCTTGAACAGTGCTCGGAGGCACAGCAACATCTCCAGGGAGAGTCCCACGGACAGGTTAAGGTAAAGAAAAGGCACCCCTCCTCTTTAGGGTAAATTCAGCACCACTCAAGATCACTGTCATTGTGTTTTCACACGAGGTGAGGAACTTGGTAACAGAGGGGTTTTTTTAGCCAAGAGTGTTTTAGGCACAGGATTTTGTATAGGCACCTCAGATAGGATGAAGATATCCTGTAGAAAATGTGTAAGGTCTTGGGTTTTCTGGTCAGTGCTTATCAGAAGGAGAAAGCAGAATGGAAAACTTGACCTTTTTAGTGAAAAATGAATACAACACTTTGCTGTTTCAGAAGGGGAAAAACATACAAGTCATTTAGAAATCTTGAAGTGTAGCAAAACAGGATTGCCATCCCCAGGCCTGCACTTCTCAAACCCCATGCATTTCAGGTCAGCTTCTCTGAAGTACCCTGTGAGCATTTGGCTCTGCCCTCAGTGCTCAGGCTTCAATCCTCAAATCCTATTTCCCTCTCCTGCTCCAGCTTCCTCCTGACTTGTTTATGATTGCCCCTCGGACAGTGCCCCCATTGGACATCCATCCATCTCTACGTGGCCTGCCTTCTTGTCGGTTTAAATGCTGCCTGTGATTTATGGCCCAGCAGCTCCCCAAACACATCTCCGGCATGTTATATGGCACTGGCGTAATGCTAAACTCTCTTAAACCACAGAGGAAGCAAACAGTGCTAATTTATGCCTGGCTTTTTCTTTATTCCCCAGCATAATTCTGATTTTAATGTGCCATCTACACCACATCAATATCCTTTCACTGTTAGTGAGTAAAAACAAAAAGTAGATATTTCATTGCCTATTCTTCCCCTCTTAAAAGGGTTTGCCGAAACCAGCTCACCCGGCATGCCCCGAGGTTAGACAAATAGGAAGCGACTGTGGTCTGCCACAGGGATGCTTTATGGGAAGGGCACTGCCCACAAGTGTCAGCTTGCTGGGAGAGTTGTTAGCTATTGAATATAACATGTGCAAGCGTCTCCTGCATGAGGTTAAATTACTAGCCTGAGCTAATACAAGGCTCTAATACATCGCTAATTTATCAGGCTGGTATTACCATTTACTTCATGGAGCTATAGTCAGAAAGCACATCAAAGTGCTCCGGGAAAGGAGAATAAAAATAGGACACCCAGAGAAAGGTAACAAAACATTATACAAGATACGTTTAAAGGCTGGGGGCACTGACGGAGTGACTTGGCAGCTGGAAGAATTTGTATCCTGCTGCATCCAGAATATCTGCCACGAGTCTTTTCCTGACTGAGGAGCATCTAGATTCCCCCTGGTGTTCTGGCAGCCCCGCAGGGTTCTGCACACTAAAATACAAGCCTTGCTGTCCTGGGTGTTCTTCATATCTTTCCACAACTATGGGTCAGGGAAAAACCATTTCATCACCTGTGTTTTCCCAAGAGAGGACAGAAACATGGTGATCTTGGTAAAATCCCCATTGAACCAGGTCTTCAGAATGCTCTTGAAACATAGAATGTTTTTCTGTTTCTGATCCACCCACTCCAGAGCCTGCATGTGTTCCCAGCCTGGGAAGGGATTCAAGGTCACTCTGTAAACCCTCTACAGATGAGACCTTTACACACACATAGCCTATTGATTACAAAACTTCAGTGACTTTAAATGCAATATCTGTAAGGGCCACATTCTTGTCTGCTGCTGCTTGTCTGCTCCCTAACCAGCCTCTCTTCTACATGACCACCCTGCAGATTCCCAGTGGAAAGCTGGCCCTGAGAGGACTCAGGGGGCACATGGAGGAGGAGAGGTGCAGAGGATCTTCTCCCCAGCATTGCTGGAGCACAGTCACACCATGTATATGGAAACACATCTAATGCTGGTGTTCAGCACCCTGCAAGAGCTTTGCCTCACTTTGCTCTTCCTATGTGCAATGTCACTACACTGCGATTATACCAGTATCAGAGAATTCCTGCCTCCTGGTGTGTGTCACTGTGCTGCTGAGCAATGCTGAAGGGGGTCACAGCCTTCTAAGCCAGGATAGGCCTTGAGATTCCTCCCTTATACACTGGAAATCAGACTCCTACCCTGGAGTAGGAGATCATAGTTTGTTTTCATAGTTTGCTTCATACCCTTGAGATCATAGTTTGTTTTCCTCCAGAAAGAACTGTTGCAAGACAAATACCTCTCTCAAGATGACTGAAGTAGGTTACATTAGACAGTGCTCTGGAGACTCTGTCTGACACTTTCCCATCAGCAGCAAGCACTGCTCCTTTCTTTTCCTCCCTCTCTTCCCCAACTGTCCTCTCCTTCTGTTGCTAAAAAGTCCATGAAAAGGGGCCTCTGTGAAGGGGAAACATCTCAACCAAAATGTGTTCTGCTTTGGCAGCTGGAAGAATCAGTGCTAACATGGCCCATGACTGCAGACAACAACTTATGCTCAAGCATCAGACAGGCAAAATCATGATGGAGTTGAACAGAACAAGTCAGCACTAGGCAAGGATGGAGTCCTGTGAGCCCTGAAGGGAGCAGGACTATAGCATAAGGACTATATAAGGTCAAGTTGTATAAAAGTTATAAGGTCAAGCATCATTTAAATGACAGGCATCAGGCACTGGAGCAGCCTGAGGGATTTTATTTGCTGTTCTCCAGAGCTGCTGGACAGATCTGAAGGGTCCTCTGGTGCCCATTGCCAAGCTGCTGCCTTCCCTCATGCTCAAAGGATGGTCTCATAAGCTTCCAGAGTGCATCCTGTAGACTCCCAGCTCCAGCATCACCTCCTTACTGTCCCTGCTCCCTTTCAACTAGTGAAATGCCTTATCCAGGACCCCCAGACTCCCTGTTTGGTTACCAACTGGAAGCAATTGGCACAGTGGCACCTTCAGGCAGCTGAAGGCTGTAGCACTGCAGGGATGTTGCACCCCACCAGCAAGCCCAGAGAGACAGAATGAACGTTAAACTCTTGTTTCAGATTATAAATTAGCAGCAGGCACCCCTCAGACAAACAGTCTGCTCAGATAGAGCAAAGTTAGTATGATCAGATAATAAAATCTCAATGTCAGATACAGCAAACTGGCCTGGACATGGAGTTATAATTGGCAAAACCCTTTTGGCTGGAAAAAGGCATCAGGAGATGTTCTATGCTCTGTGTTGGGTATTCTGCAGAGCTCACTCTCTTCTCCCTGCCAAGACACTGTGACTGTAGCATGATGGAGCCTTACAGCACCCCTCCATTCCAGCACTCCAATAAATGGAGGGTTATTGTAAGCATATTTAAAAGGTTTAAATGGAGCAATAGGAGTGAGTGATCCCAGAGCACGAGACTGTCAGCAGATGCCCTGCTGCCAGCTCCCTGCCTGTGCAGCCAGGCTCTCCAGTGGAGAAATGAGACAAGGACCTCAGGACCTCCTGCCTGCAAGAGGGACCAGAGCCACAGCAGTGTGTCTTGCTTAAAACAGTCAGTTGAAACCCAGTTTGAGACTGTCTGGTCATGACCAGTTCTCTGCAGTTGAGGAAATGCAACTGGGATTATACTAACAAAGAACAAATTGAATTCACTGGGTTAATGCGGTCTGAATTTTGGAAGACTTTTGTGCTGGATGGTCAGAAAGATGCTATCTCTTGCAGATGAGCTGCATGGACTGCCAAATGTATGTCCTCTCAGAAGGGAAAACAGGAGGTTGACTTCTGTTACAAACCTACAGGACTTGTTTCAGTTTCACAAATTTCCTTTCGAAAGGGAAGCATTTGAGAGGCCAAGAAATTGCTTCAAAAAACTCTCACCAAAAAAAAACCACCTTTCTGAAAATGTTTTGATCTGATTGATCCATCAAGCAGTGGCTCAGGGTAAAGGAAAGATGACAGCTGCTGCTTTTGTTGCGTGCTCTTCTGATTAGCTTCGAATAAGATTCTCCCTGTCACCCATGGCCCTCCACGTAGGGCATGCGCAGAGCTCTGTGGACTCTGCTGAGGGTATCTGACGCTGTGGCAGATCTTCTGCTAGAAGGAAAGGATTTATTTTGCCCAGGATTGTTTGGAAAACCACAATTGGACTTCAAATGAGAACAACAAAAACAACAATTCAGAGAAGCTCTAAGAAGTCTTTCTAAAAGCGATCAAGCTTTTCTGAGAGCAGAATCAGGAGAATCCACACAAGGAAACTCCACATAGAGAAGTTTCTGGGTTCCCAGAATCCATCTTCCCTCTACCCTGTACCTGCTTTGGGTTGTCTGACTAGCCTGCCATTTTTTCTGAGGACATTATTTATACTCCCTGCTGTGCCACAGCAGAGAGCCACAACCACCAAAATCCAGCAGTGTCCTCACTTGAATTAATGACACAAGGCAGACTCCCTGGGAAAGGGAAGATTTCTTTTCTAAGACTATAGCTAAGAATAAGCCTGTACATCCATTTGATGTTCCTATATGACATGAACTGTAGGTTCACCTGAGTCTTTGGGATTCTTGCTAGATGTTAGGAAGGATGCTTCTGTCACTGGGGGAACATAAAATCCTCTCCGTGTTGTTTGCAGGCAGTGCAAACTTCTCTTCTGAGCTCCCTTTTCTAGGCAGATGAGGCCACTGATGGGAATTATGGATTGTTTTTTGGTGCCAGGGGATCAGAACAAAGGCTGGAATGGAAGAACTCAGCCACATCCCCAAATGAGAAGTAAGTTTGGCTCCAGCTTAAAACTCTGCTGCTCAGGTCCATCCATGTCACTGAGGATAATCAGACAAGTAGCTTCTTGGAATCCTAATCCAGAAAAAGCGAGAGCCTGAGCTAATGGATAAATAATCCCCACTTTAAAACCTTCCACAAAGCTGAATGAGAGAACTGAGTTTCCAAATGCTTCCAATTAAACGAAACATTAAGGTCAGCACCTGGGGTGCAGGCTGGGAGCCTCTCAGGGCAGCTGGGATGAGCAGCATTTCCAAGGCAGCATCTCTGACTCTCGCTCTCATCTCTGGCAGTGTTAAGCACTGTCACAGCACAAGTGAAATGGGGTCTTTATAGGTTCATTTTCATCTCTATGCATCTGTTTTCCTGAGGACAAGTCTGCAGGGATGGAAAGGAGTTTTCTTTGCCTCTTTTCCTTCCTTGTATACCTCCTCCGCCTGCACCCTCCTCTTTCTCCCAACTTGGAGTGTACTGGCTGAAATAAAGCCCACTTAGTGATGAAGTCCATGGCTAAAGCCTGTGGACATCAGTGCAGCCTTAATGAAATTTCTGTGCCTGAAACACATTAGTAGGCAAAAGCCAAGACTGGAAAAAGATGAAGCTGCTGAAGAGGTGGCAGAGCTGGAGCTTTCAGAGTGAAAGACAGGAGAGAGAGCAAGGCAGCAAAAAGAGACAGACACACAAGGGGCTGCTCTGGCTGAGCTAACCTCCTGCCTGCGAGAGCCACAGACCTTCCCCCATGCCCCTGCCTGGCCTCTCCCCAAATCCTTCCTGATATCCAGCTCCCCCATGGGCCTACAGAGCCCTTACATGCTCCCACAACACCCCCCATCCTCACTAGCCTGTGCCCACAACTAGCAGAGAGCTCCTGTGATTATAAAGGCAATAACCTGCTGGTTATTTTGTCAGGCAGATGATCGAAGGCTCTCTGAGCTCTGTAGACACTTAGATTCATTTGAAGTGGAGGCTTGCATACTTTTGCTTGATTTCCATTCCAAATTTACTCTGGATTTTGGTCCATTTTACACTTAGGCAGCAGAAAGATGCCCAAAAGGCGTGTTAATGTGCAAAGAGAAGAGGGGGGTCAGATGCAGGGGAGCCCTCAGGCTGTTTTGATTTCCCCCTGAAGACAGGCTGACTAAGTAGATGGCATCTCCGAGCCTAGAAATGTGCTCCCATCAGCAGCTTTTATGACCATGCATCATTCAGTTGGTGACATCATTCAAGTCACCTCTCACATTTACACAGGGCATCAAGGGAAGAGGGGGAGCAGGGGAGAGCACACAGCAGGGAAACCCAGCAGTGGAAACACAGCTTCACTGGTTTGAGATGACTTGCCCAATGTATTCCAAACTGAGGCTGTGCACACTGAAACCAAGGAGCCAGCTGAGGATAGAAGTGGTACACCTTCCTTCCTGGAGAAGCCTGTCCAGAAATGCTTGGTGCATTCAGGCATGGATCTAGGGAGACTCACTACACCCAACCCTGGTCAGTGCCACACAAGGAGATGTGCCATTAAGCCTTGCACAGAGGAACCTTGAGACCTCTGGGATTTGACAGAGCCATAAGCTGCACTCCAGCAGCAGTATCCACTGATCCCGTACCCTGAGCATTTACACAATTCCTCTGGGCCTTGAAACAGCCATGGCCATCAGACTCTTAAAACTCAACACAAACACAAACAACCCTTTAAAGATCTATTGCTTTCTTTTTAAAAATGAATACTTATCAATCCTATTGCAGGATTTGTCCTTTCGGTTGCTATATTTTCCTTTAATTCCAGCATAATTTTCCTCTGACTGTCTCCCAGAAGACGAGCATTTGACTTTTCTGCTGTGCCCTTTCAGATGCATTACAGACTCTGATCTTGTCGGTGCCCTTAATGGCTTTGTCAAGAGACCTTTTCTGCTCAAACCTTGTTAGTCTTAATAAAGAT
The DNA here is from genome assembly GCF_000696875.1 of Nestor notabilis. Taxonomy (NCBI): domain Eukaryota; kingdom Metazoa; phylum Chordata; class Aves; order Psittaciformes; family Psittacidae; genus Nestor; species Nestor notabilis. The sequence goes on from NW_009935965.1 coordinate 152,936, forward strand.
AAAATAAAGTCATAAATACTTTTGTGGTTTCCTTTTTGCTGGGCTGTAATTTGACTAACAAATTCAATTAATTTGGAAACTAATAATTATTTGCTTAGAAGCAGATTGAGGGAAGTTTAGTTGGAAATGGACTTTTAATGGAAAGTCGAGATACCAGTTCTTGGAAATAGAAACTAAATGTGGGAAACGGCATGAGTGACATTTTCAAAATCCTTTCTCATTAACCAGCTTTGGCTTTCAGTAGATGTCATTTTTATCCCCATTTGTAAAGCTAATATTCCTTTCTGTCACATCTGTTGGGCAGACAAATCCACAAAGGCAGAAAACCTCAGTGATGGAGCTATAAAGGCAGCGAGATCTCGTCATAAAGATAATGGTTCATTTTCCGAGTTTGAATCCCAAACTGTGCTACTTTCTCCTGTCATTTCCAAAGCCACGTCCAGGAAAACACTGCTTATGCTGTGCTGCTACAGAGTTTTACTGATGTGTTGTGATCTAAATGGAGAGTGGTTTGATACTCTGTTTTTATTTGTTAATTGACTCCTCTCTTACTTAGGATAGGAATTGGAGTAGTTGGTGATAAACGGATTACACGGTTCTCTTTGTTTCGGTGCAGCCTCTCCGAAATAATCACGAGTCCCTCCTGACACCAGGTAAAGGGGGGTGGAAGGATTTGGGATTCCTTTCTCTCCATCAGTGGAAGGACATATTTTTTAACTCAATATTTGTCTAACATGAAATGAATAAATGACACTTAGGGCACAGTCCAGAATCCACAACTCCCTTTTCCTGCATGACTTAGAGTAATTACTTTCAAGGGCTCACTGAAGTCCCCACCTCCTGTGTACTTTGCACTACAGGTCTGGCTTCAGCAGAGGGATGGAGAGTCCCCCCTCTGCTTTCAGCACATGATTATGACCCTGCCTGGAATAGAGAAGATAGTGGTGTGACTCCCCTCCATCCTGTCTGATGAATGCTGAAGGGCTTCCTTTACCTAAGGAACATTTCCACCAGGGAGGTGGTCTCACGCACACTACAGCAATATCATTTTCAAGCAAAAAGAGGGAACACTGTGCAGGTCTTTGGAAGAAAAGCTTTGGCAATCACCAGCAGGAAAGGTCTTTGGACTCTCTAAACCTGATCAGGAATTCACGCTTTTTAGTATTCCTCACAGGTTTCCTGTTTTAGCACTGAGATTTTAGATCCACCTTTTAAAACATGTGGTTCACTTCAGGTGCCTAAAAAGAAAGCAAAACTGTGCTTAACTATGTCCTTTATTGGATCTGGCCTCAAAAAAACCCAGAAGGTGTTGGCAAACTCTGCTGCAACTCCATATGGTTGCTTTGTGGCTCCCTCTGCTCTTTAAAGGGGAAGGAAGACACGTTCTCACTCTCATCCAGACAAGCTCCACCGCCAGGCTCTGATCTTCCAAATTATCACCCCTACAAAGAGGCAAAGAGACCTTTAACAAGGACTGGCTGGTCCCCTCTGCTGCTTCTCCAGCCAGCATTTCTTCAGTGTCAGAGCTGTAACTCTGCATCTTTCTACCTCTTCATGTGTGATCTTTCTGCTTCTTACTCAGTCCTCCTCCTCTCTCCCACTCTCCCTCTCCTGGCTTTCAACTTACTCCATCACCAACACATTTCCAACAAGGAGGATCTCTCCTATGCTTTTTACTGCCAGCCCATGTTGTCCTGATATGAAAAGGTAGTCAAGAATGGAGACAACTATTTCAGACTGAAGACTGCATCCACATTCTCAGCTTGATGTGGGATCAGAAATGGCAAGAAAACCAGAAGTTACAGAAACTATAGCTGACTTGCAGCAGACAGAGTAACAGTTTCTGGCACAACAGCAAGAAGTACAGAATGCACAGAATGAGAGCCCTTCTCCCTGATCCGTATAGACACTAATCACACCAAGTAGTAAGAACTGTTCTTGGAGATGGACTGACAGATGTGGATAGCAAGAAAAGGGTTGAGAACATGCCTTGCTTCAGTTTACAGCCTATTTAATTCTCAGAGAAGCTGATGTCTCTAGCTCATCTATGTGTGAAAACACTACAAACCTGCACACATACAGTCCATACATATCTACATACATACACAGTTCCCCTGCTGAGCCTGAGTGGTCATTCTCCACTCACCAGGATGAGGAGGGGGGAAACAGCAATGGCACAATACTCCATCCACTCTCAGAGCTCCAGCCCTGAGGCCTATGACACAAGCATTTTGCTCCATTCCTTCCTCACCAATCAAGTCCTTCCTTATCCTAATGATTCAGACAAGGTCTGCTTTTTATTTTACTGTTCCTTGTGTTAATTCCCTCATAGGCTGACTGAGTGGGAAATGAAGTTTCCCCTTAACTGTGCATTTTTCCTGCTCTAACTTACTTTCTTCAGGAAGTCTTTTGTAAAAAGCAACAACCAAAGGACTCCATCTCCAAAAAAGCTTTGCAGAACAAATAAGGAAAATTCTTGTTACTTCCACCACCGAGTGGGTAGGACCAATGGAGAGATGAGGCAGTGCTTTAACTCCCCAAGAGCTGAATGATGTGAAAGCACAAGCAAGGCAGAAGGAAGCATAAATGGTGTTGAGAAAAGAACAGAGGTTTCTGCATCTAGGAGGGAGCCTCATCTCAACATTCAGACTTGCTCTTGCCAACAGAAGAGTTGATGCTGGAGCTCTGGAACTCAGAGAAAGCTCTGCTCTCAACTTACACCAGTCTAAATCTGCAGGCAGAGCTGTGAAGTCACCGAGGAAAGAAGGAAAAGACATTTGCCTGTAAACACCTTCACTGCATCCCTTGAAGCCTGGATGAAGGTGGAAGAGCTTCAGAAGGTGCCATCTGGCTGGCAAGTGATCTGGCACTGGGCAGAGCCTTGGCTTCAGCTTGAGCTGGCATTTAAATTCAGAGGAATCTCGGGCAAAGCCTCAGGCACCACATTCTCCTTCCTCCCACTTTGCATGACAAACCGCAGCTGAGCCTTGTGTAACGACCTCTGAGTGCTGCTAAATCCCAGCTATCCTGGCAGGTGACCCCAGGCAAGTCAATGACATGGTCTGGCCCTAAACCAGATCCTACCTCTGCTACCCAAAGTCATGAGAAGTTGTAGTTTGTCACTGACCACAGCTGCTTGCTGCAGACATACAGCCTGGTCCACAGGCTCGGCCTCGGCTGAGACCCTTCTCCCCTTCTTGTGGGATCTTGCTATCCCTTTCCTCTCTCTAGTACTTGAAGTTAAAGCAAAATAAATCGTAGGAACAAACACTGGGGAAAAATACTTCTAGTCAGATCAATGGATTTTATTTTTACATCAGTCTTAAAAGTTTCCTTTCCCTTTTACACCATTTGCTTCGATTTTTTTTTTTTTTTTTTTTTTGCTTTTCATCCTAATAAAGTTACAACCTGAAACAAGGGGGAGAAAAAAAATCCCACTTCCAAGCAGGGCTTTTCTTGGTTTCTTTTTTCACTTAAAGCTGCTGCAATATTTAGAGTTGCTTAAAATGAGGAAAAATTGCCCTTTTATTCTCACAGAAAGGCTGTTTCAAAGAATCAGCATTTTCTGATGAAAACTGCTTTGTTGCAATTTCCCAACCAGGGCTTTTACTGAATGCACTGAGCACAGTCCTGCTAATGTTTCCTTTCCCTGTGGAGGGTGCAAATCCTCCTCTCAGACTTCAGGGGAGCTGTGTCGCTGTGGGTATCAGCCCTACAGAGGATTTGGAGGTGGTTGATGAGAGCAGACACTTGAACTTCCCATTTTATGGAAACCTCTGCAGACATAGACCTTATATTATAAATTTTCCACTTTTCCCCCTGCTCCAAACATTATTTTTAAGGTAGGCATCATGATCAGCTCTACTAATGGAGGAAGTCCAGTGTCCAAGATCCCAGTAGTGCAGCACTGTACCTCCAGCAGTACCTCATGCCTGAGCGCAGGGTTATCTCGTGGCATATAAGACAGAGCAAACATCACCCTCTTTCTTCCAGTTCTGGCAAGAGCACGGACATGATTAGGCTTCTCCAAAACAAAGTGCAGAGCTGTCCTCAGGGCCATGAGTGTCACTCTTAGCAGCAAGGTATGGATATGCCACAGCAGCTTCTAGCTCAATATAGATTTCTCTTTTGAGGTCTTGGCTAACCAGGAGTGGTGCAACATGCTTTCTGCAGGAGAATCAGATACCACTGCCCATTTTAAAGTGCTGCTGTGTTGTAAAGAACAGCACTGGATCCTTGAAACAGCCTCACTTCCCTGCCTAGGCCCCTGCCTTCTGCCTCCATACGATGCTGCTGCTGGCAGGAGATGGAGCCAATCTGTAAAATGAGCATCTCCATGGAGATAAGCTGAGAGCGCGAGAAGGTCAGAGCCAAAGCATCAGGAGCAGCAAAGGAGTTCTTCAAACTTCATTTCCTTCCACAGAAATCACTTGATGGAGATTTGTTGAACGTGACACCTGGCTGCCTCACATTGCCGACTTAAATGAGGAGACAAAAGAGGAAGCTAATTGTTTCCAATGCATTCAAGTTTAATACAGTGCATTTTTAATTAGGGCTCTAAAGGGGAAGGGAATCAATTGCCTCTTGCAGAGGCAGGCAGCACTGGCAGGTGATGCCGTGTGGAGAATGGGAATTGCAGCAGGATGCTGAGGCTCCCTGATGAGGAGAGGGCCAGTGTGCTCTCTGGGGGGCCCTCTGCATCAGATACTCCTGGTGGCTCCAAGGAAGCTTTGCCACTAAGTGGCAATGTGACACTATCCAAGAGGACAAGATAGAGGAAATGTTGTTGAACCACCCTGCTTTGGAGATGCCCTTGTGCCTGGGGAGTCTCTGTAACCCCATCTGCTCTCCAGGACCTGAGGAGGAGAGAAAAGCACCTGACTGTGGATATGCTTTTCCAGGTTGGACAGAGCTTTGGGCAACACGGTCTAGTGTGAGGCATCCCTGACCATGGCAGGGGGGTTAGAACTGGATGCTCTTAAAGTCCTTTCCAGCCCTAAATATTCTATGATTCTATGGTGAGGCTTACTACCCTTCAAGACACCTTATTCCTTATTTGAGCTGGACTGAGATAGCCAAAAGCTATTGCTTGATAGATGCTTGGTGACCTGTGTTGGGGGAGAGGGAAACAAAGGCAGTCTTATGGTTGGGATCTCTAGAGAATTCTGTGTTAGAAAAAACATCCTAGCAAGATCAAGTTGAAGGGACTCCAGTGAACAAGCACAGCAAACCCAAGGACTCAGGCTAAGCATCAAATCCCCATGGCATACGGTTGAGACACAAGCACATACAGCAAGAAGCTGGTATTGCTGAAAACTTATGTTCGAATTGTTCAGCAGACTGAAGCTGAGGTCTCCAAGGAGCTCAATTTCATGCCTTTAATGAGAGTTATATTTCCTAAAGGAAGCAGCCAAAGTCCTTCAATTCAGTTTAATATATTGCAATAGCAGAAAGGTCTCAGGATCCTACTTTCTCAATACCCTCATATTCAGTCTTTGCCAGGCAAAAATCACAGCCTTTTTCATGTCTTTCAACAGGACACTTCGGGATGTGCTAAATATATTCTCTTTGGTTTTGAGTGATGCCTATGTCTGTTGCTGAAGTCTATACCACAGAGATTTCTTTGCAAGGCCTAAGGGGACCAATTCGGTAGGCTGAAAAGAAGATTGCTAGCACCATCTGAGGGACTCTACAGCATCCTAAACACCTCCATGGGGCGAGCAGAAACAGCGCAGGACCAAGAACAGAGCGGCATCCTGACAGCTAGCTGGGATACTTGATGGTGTCTCAAAATGTACTAGACACCTCTTCTTAACCAGCTGAAAGCAGCCAGTGTTTGGCCAGTTTAGCAGGTATTTGATGTTAGTTCAGTTGTAACACAGGACAAGGCCTTCAAGCTGTGCAGCTAGTCTGAGGATAGAAATTAGCTCTTAAAAATTATTTGGAAGCTGAGGCTAGCTTATTTATGGTATTATAAAGCCAGAAAGGCTAAAAGTACAATATCCATTAAAATAAAATGTTGAGTACAGACTGAGTGCTGAAGAAATAAATCCAGTGGTGAAATTCACTTTACACATGTAAGATTGAGATCAGGACTTGATTGCCAGGAAGAACGTGGGCCTTTGCACTGTGTGTCTTTTCTATTTCTTCATCTGTTCTCAATGAATCTCTGGAAGATGCTGTTTATGGACAAAATGGAGCATGCTTCATGAAAGATTTATTAATCCGAACTGCCAAATTCATAATTACTTTCTGGGCACTAAAATTGTTTGGCCTTATCAAATAAATGAGAATAACCACTGATTATTGGTTTTGGAGGAAGAAGTAGCTGGTAATAAGGAAAAAACATGCACATATGAGGAAGATAATACGAATGGCCATATATGTGTTCATATAGATGTCTGAGTGGTCAAATGACTCATCTGTCTGAAAAAAGAAACATCATTTTCATATTATGAGGCACTCAAAGCAAGCCAGTAGCACTTTCACTCCAACACGATAGATGGACTTCATTTGTTTCCCTGCTCCTTTTCTGCCACTGCTGTTTTATGGTTCAGAGGTGGCTGGATTTTTCCCTCTGTTGTTTTTAGTTCAAAAATGGGAACAACTGTTAATAGAAATTAGTGACATTTAGTGCCATCAAGAAACTCTCAAAGACCTTGAGATTTTAAAGCTCTTCCACTTCCATGGCAGAACAGCCACATCTGATGTGCAGGTGTAACCCTATAGCAATGTTTCCATAAGTGTTTAAGGGCTTTTTACACTGGCCCTGAGGTTTCTGAAAGTCACAAAACATATCAAGCACTGATTAGAAAGCTGTCACCATATCCAGATGCTTTGGAAAACCCAGCCAGCTGCCCTAGGAAACCTTGTCAGGAGGTATGGGCCACCCAGCCTGGAGTGAAAAAAGCTTTGCAGCCTCCAAAAACAGGAAGATGTTTGTGCTCACCTGCTACTTCAGCATGGAAAAAGATGTTTGTCTTTATTGACATGACTTTAGGTGCCCTTGAAATTGCTTTTTCGACTTGCCTGAAGTTGCACTGTGAGTAACAACCAAGTGCTCTCCCCATCTGCTGGCCCCAGGGTTGCCCTGCTTTTGCCCTACCATGCCCTTCACTGCTGCAACCCCTGGCCCTCAACATTTCGTGCTCATCCTGGAGTCCTGCAGCACTCGAGCAAAAGCAGTGTTAAACTCTCTTTCAGGCTGCTAACTTGGGGATTCCTCTCTTGCCCTCTTCCCAGCTTTTGCAGATTTTTCCCCTCCTCTCCTCCCTTGATGATTTATGGAAGGAAAAATATAATTCTAAAATGAGTAATTGGTGTTCTTTCGAAGCCATCTCCTTTACTCTACTTGTTCTCTTAATTTACTTGGTTTATACCAACTGATGACAGAAGCCTATTGTTTTGCTGAAACATTAACTTCACAGAGTCATTCCACTCCCATCTGCAGCACTAAAATTAATGATTCCCTCTGCAACATCTGTTTAATTAACTATCGGCGCCATACAAGAAGCATCCAAATACCCCAGCGACTAAATCAGCCTCAAATTAGGGAAATACAATGTTAAATTGTATCAGAGAGAAGCAGAGATTATCCTTTTGAGTGCTGACATTCATTAGCTACCAGCCACCCCATGTATCTTCACAATGAAAAAGTGTCAGCAGCTCCTTGCCGTAAAGTTTTCATTTAAGGGCTGCTGCTCCTTTAGCCACGGTGAGTGGAAGGAGGAGGGGGTGGAGGGACATCAACAAGCTGAGGCCACTGCTCCATCATCCTTACTGATGGATCTGTTGCTGGGATGAAAGATAAAGGTAAAACAGTGCTGCCAGTAAGTGCTGCCTACATTGCCATCGTGCCTGTTGGAAGCTGGCGCCAGCTTCTAGAGCTGCAAAGGCAGCAGGACTCATTGTAAATGCTGCCACTGAGATAGGGAATGTCTGGGGATACAGCTGAAGGTTCCAGACTCTTGGTTACCCAGTAAAGAGAGAGATGGGAGAAGGCAGCTCTAAGGACGGGAAGAGGGGAGGGCAAGTAATTGGGACATCCAGGTCTCTAAAGTGCCTGGGGGTATTAAAGAGGTGCCTTACAGATGCCGTTGCTAATGTAGCTGCGTGTCCAACTTTGTACCAGCAAAGCACAAACTAAGGGGCTGATTTAAGAGGTTTTGAGGGGGTTTTAACTTACTTCTTTTTCTCTACTTTGAACTCCCCCCTTCCCTCCTTTAGGCTGTCATGGCAACAAATGCAGTGTGAAATTGCAAGTTTGCAAAATGCACTATGTCAGCAGCATGGTAAAAGGGAAGGAAAAGAAGGGGGAGAGCAGGGAGGGGAGGCTGGAGGGTATGGAGGCTCATACAGCTGCCTGTAGAGAGGAAGAGGAAGAAGAGCGTTAAGGGCCAGGCAGGCTGTGCTGTGGTGGGGGGCAGGGGGGCACCAGTAAAAGGAAAGTGCTGCCTCTTGGGTTCCCATTCTGTAATTATACTTACTATAATACAGATATACTTATTATAATACAGATATAATACTGCTGTATCCAGACAGTCTGCTGTCTATCCAGACTTCCTACCTGAGATGAACTTCCTCTGAAAAGGGAATTCTCTGGGGATTTTTGCCACTTTTTGGCAAACTAGGAGAGTGTTAGGTTGTTGGCTTTAAAGAATGAGCCTGAACTGGAAGTGCTGAAATAACTCTGAGGTTCTTCTCTAATACACAAGCTTAGGTCAGAAAAGTGCATTCACGGCATCCTCTGGGGTGAGATTTTTCAGAAGCACACCAAGCTCGAGGCTCCATGCCCACAAGGGCCACACTTTCATCAGAGCTCAGTTCCCACTTAGGCAGCTAATTAATCCTTGCAAGCACCTCAAAGTACCTACACTGCATCTGTAGCTGTGATGTTGCCCTGAAGAATGGCTGTGGCTAAACAACATCTCAGTTTAAAACCCCATTTTCTCTCTCCTCGGGATGGTACCTGCTGACTTTCTTGGCAAACCATTTCTGATTGTTGTTTCTTGTCTTGAAGAATCAATGCACGTCTGAAAGACTGCTCTGAAATTTGGCCTCCACCTTGTCGTCAAATCAAACATATACTTAAGTACCAGGGAAGAGTTGAATGTGACTCCTCTAAACCCATGCAACCAAATTACAGGCAATGTGTTGGCACACTGGGCACGTTTATAAATGGTGAAGAAGTTTCAAAGGGTGTATAGGAAGACAGAATAAAAGAGGCTGCTATTAGACAACAAGCAGAAATACCACTCTTTATTCAAGAGAGGCTAAAGTAAATAATTATTCTTATACTAGATCTGTGTTAGCTTCACCTTTCACTGAGAATAAGCACTTTTTAGCCCTTTCTTTTCCTTCCCATCTTTTCCCAAACATCCTAGTTGTCTTCTGTGTCTTGCCATCGGTCTCAGTGGTCAACTTCAACTCCATCATTAATTTGCAGGTTTCAAAGGTTGGTTTCCACAGTCTCTTATTTCCTCACAGAGACATAATCATTAAGATTTGACTTGGTTTAAGGACATCCAGGGTTTTTGTGTCTCTATGGATAACACTCCTGAATACTCCTTTGAAAGAACTTTCAAAGTGGATTTGTCAAACCCTGTTGAAGTTTAAAACACTTTTATATAATTCATGGTGAGAATGTTTAAGACCATTACAAGAAGCTTTGACTCACTTGTTTTAGAAGTTAATTCAAACTAACATACAGAAGCATCCCTTTGTAGGCATCTCCTATTGTTACCTGTTGCTCAAGACAGAATTGCAGATGAGTGGCCCCGTTAAAACAAGTCCTGCCTTGCTGAGAAGAGGCTCTTGTGTGGCTCCAGCACTAGGGAGACATTTTCTTCCCATGCGACTCATATCTACACTTGTGACATCCACACGCTTCAGCATGCAAGGAAGCAGTCAGTCGCTGCTTTCCTAGTGCTCATGTGCTGAGGTTATTGGCAGAACTCTACTGACAGAGCATGTAGGGAATGTACCAAACCACATTTAAAAGTGTGACATGAAATTCAATAGCAGCCAGGGGAATTACAACACTCTGTAGCCGGATAAGATGCTAAAGGAGCATGAAACACATGCTATGCTTAATGTGATTTTTTTTTAAGACCGTTTCCTTTCCAAGCTTGCCACGGAATACCTTGCATTGTCAGCGTGCAATGACATGAACCTCAGACATGAACAGCCATGGCAATTGTGGTGCGATGGAGACAGAGCTAGCACAGTTTATGCCTCTGCCTAGATAAGGGAGTCAGATGAACACCGGTTATAGCTTAATGCACAGAAACCTCTCAACACACAGAAGGATGAAGAACCAAAGTGTTATTCTAGGTGCAGAGGATCTACAACCCTGGATGTTACTGATAATGTAAGGAGAAGGAAGATAAGGAGATTGAAGGCTTTAGGGGAGAGCATCCCTTGAAAAGCCAGCACTGGGAAATCAGGTATCAATATTTACTTGGCAAAATCGCACACAGCTCCGAGATCTGTAGATGGGGAATTAGACATTGTTTGGACAGTGCACAGAGAAGCCAGCTGGGACTGACCTGCCAGTACCATAGGGACTGCACACACAAAGAGGATAGGAAAGCCACTGCCATATTGTGTTTATAATTTTAAACATATATGTTTAAATAAATATATATGAAAGTGTATATATATACATCTATATATATGCTTCTATAAATAGTGGGAGAAGATATAAGGGGAAAAGGTAGCCCCAGAGTATGTCGCAGATCTATGCCAGTGCTGGAAATAGATTCTTGAGACTTGTAGTGCTTAGCCCATTATAACAAAAACCACGGACCGTAAGAGGAACAGCTCTGAGTATCTGTCTTCACTATTATCCTCAAGGTTTGGGTTTATGTATTTATTTATTTACCAAACAGGGAGGAATGACAAACAGAATGAGAAACACTGAAAGCTCGTAAAATCCTTTTCATATCTTTAATCAATCATGACTGGCATATCTCCCATACATTTTCCCAGTTTAAAATAGAATAAAGATGTCCTCTCCCATCATAATCTTTCTCCAGGCAGCTGTGCTTCTTACATCAGCACAATGACCCAAACAGGATGGCTGTATTAACAGATATGATCTAGCCTTTAATGGAGTTCAGCAATTGGGATTAGCTACCCGTAATGTAGTTTGGGCTGTCAGGCACTATACGAAACTGCTAACACATTACAAGTTACAGGCATCAATTCTTTCTAAGTGAAAAGGCATTTCAAATTCAAAACACTTCAAACCTAATAACAGGAAATTATCTTGATGGATCCCCTTCAACATGTAACAAAAATAAAGAGAGGAGGAGAAAAGGTCAGGCGTCCGATCAAAACAAAATCATATCAGTGCTTTTTATCTCTCACTAGCAGAGAGCAATGCAGCAGTATGGATTTGGATGTCAGGGAGGGAATGAATTGTAAGGTGGAATGAGAAAGAAAGTTTGCAAACCACATTATAACAGGGGAAAGGGAAAGTTTACCTGCCTGTTTGGGTTAATGTGTACACCAAAAGCATCGCTCTGACCCAGCAGGATGCCTGAAAAGTCCTTTGCAGGTATTTTTTCAAAGGAAGCTGAGGACTTAGTTAGGTTTTCGGGTTTCATATTCTGAAGATGTCCTTAATGGGACCTGATTTTTCAGATCAGAAGACAATCAGTGATTGCTGAAAAGCAGGTCCTTTTTAAAAGCATCATTGTTAAGCACACGTTTGGAGCGCACACTCCAAAAGTGTGCATGGTGTCTGAAAACATTGTCCATTCACCCCTTTAATCCCCAGCAATGGTCCAGGGCTAGAAAGCATCGAAGGAGAAGAGGAAGGGTCAGAGTTCAAGTAGTGAGCACTGATGAGCTGAGTCATTGATCACTTGCATGCTATAATCTGTCATTTTTAAACCTCACTTGTCTGAAAGCTTTCTGTGTTGTCAAGCTGAGTCATTTCTGCCCATGAAAGAGCAGAATAGGGAGGAAAACCTTATTTTATCTCTCAGCTCAGTGTCCGTGCACCAGTCCTGCCACTGTCCCATTTTCTCCACATCTCTGTGTCTCTCTCGTCCCTGGCATGTGAATCGGCCAAGCCACCATCTGACAACCTCAGAAAGAACAAAGCTTCCTCAAGTTGGCAAGAGAGTCCCCTAAGGAAAAGAAATGGGCCTGAAAAACAAATTGAAAGCAAGACAGACAAACCAAAAGGCATATTTTCCTTTTAGCACATTGTGGGAAGAGGAGGGGAGAGAAGTCCCTTATGGCCAGAAACCCACACTGCCGTTGGTTTTCCAGCTCAAGTCAGAAGCCCAGGGGAAAGGCAGCTCTTCACCACCTGTCAGGAGGGATTGCAAAGACAACAAAGTGTCTTGTAGAAAAGCAGTGCAGGATAGTCATTTGAGACTGCCTCATTAGTCATACAGCATTTGCACACGCCGATGGCTGAAGGCAAAATATGACCTTAAGTTACATTATCACACCAAACACAATGTCTTTCTTTGCAAAGCGAGAACAAGAGAGAGCGAATGTACTGCATGAGACATGAAGGATGGGGCTTTGATGGTAACAAGGTGGCGCAGCAGCCAGAAAGGTGGATGTCCTTGATTATCATCTCTGTTGGGGTGGTAGCTCAGACCTAGGACTGTAGCAGGTGCTGGATAAAGGCACTCTGAAATAAACGTGCTCTGCTTCAAAGAGCTTTCACCCTAAATATCTAACATCTCCCAGTGTGTGAATGTTACCAACAGATGAGACAGTCCAAGGCCGCAGTGTGATGACATTAAAGCTGTTGGAAATCTAATCCTTCCTGCAGAAGTCAAAGCAGACACTAGCCCTGACTATGGAAGGAGGGGAGTGTTTTACAAAGTGCAAAGCATCTGGTGCACAAAGAACTGAGAGTGCTCTCAAAGTCCCTGAAAGCACTGTCTGCATACCCATGGAAGGTGACATTTGTCCTCACACAGCATTTGAGCTCTGCATACTGTTTTGTTCAACAAAGAGAGTGTCACTTAGGTGGTGTGAAAAATTGTGTGCTGGAAGATCAACTTCATGTGCAACTATGTGTTATCTTTTTCCTGGTTCCACATCCAACCTGCAGGAGTTTGGCTTTCTTCTAGCACCCAGAAAGAAATTAAAGTGCTGAGCTTGCCAATGGCTTTCCATGAGAGAACTCAAAATCTCTTTTCTTTTTCACTGAGGAAAACAAGAACACTTTTTCTATTTTAAATCAGATCTAGAATAAGATTTTTTCGAAGCACATTGTGACTAATGTTGCTAGATCAGATCAGCTTTTGGTCTGTTGACCAGATTAGCAGAGCTCTGTCCAAATAGAAGCTCTCTAATACAAATTCAGTCCCCCTATTTTCTAACCAAAGACTAAATGCATTGAATTCAATAAAGAATGTGAAGGAAGTTATAAATACAGGTTTAACGTAATAGAGTGAATCCCTAAGTACTAAGGAGGGATTTGTAAAGACCGCTTAAAAGTTTTCTCATCAGTAACATTTGTGAATCTCTTCTTCGGTGTCTTGACATATTGTACATCTTCTTTTGAGGGTTTGGAACATAGAAAGAACAGATTTTAATGGGAACCACTGGCCTCCTGCTTCTAGAAGATATTGTTAGGGTGGGCTCAAATGAAGAAGGATCATCAGTATGTTCTCAGAGCTTCTTGATTTGGCACTGAGGAAGATTTAGCACGTTCTGATATCCATTTCCTCCACGGCTCTAATCTTAACACCCACCTACTGCATGCTAAATGAACATCCCAGCATTTCATAATGGAGACAGGAAATTAATTCCTCATAAAGGGTTTTTTTCCCTACCCCTCTTATTAAGACTCCCCAGCCATGTCAACAGTCAACTGCACTTTCACAAGTCATAAAGGTGCATTTCTGCAGTCTCATTTCCTCAAATCTCTTACTTGATGGATTATGCCCATTAATAACCTTCACGTTGGAGAACAGCTGCTGGGTATCCAAGGAACCTTGTTGGACAGTGTAACCCTGACCCTTCAAGCAAGACACTCAGGAAAACGGGGACATAAAGCAGGGGGTCTGATGATATGTATCTACTTTGCTCAGGCTCTCTTGGAGGCACAGCAGCTATGGAAAAAAGGCCTTTCCTGGTCTTGCTGGCCTAGGATTCCAATGGGAACCAGCAGAGCTGGTGCACTCCCCTGAGGAGGCCAACACCTGAAACAAAGCCCTTGAGCCTGGAATCTGATGCAACTTTGAGCATTCCCACATCTCTAGCACCCAGCAAGTGTGTGCATCCGCGTTTTCAGGGTTCAGGATGTGCAGAACAAGATAGTAACAGGACAAAGTCCATGGAGATGTCTAACAATCTCCCTCCTTGACATAAAAATTAGCCAGGAAGTATGAAATCCCCAAATTATGTATTATAATTTTTCTCTCCAACTCATAGTCTGTTGGGAAATTTCTTTTCTTTGGTGGATATGACTAATCTTTAATTCTAAAAGAAAATTCAGTTTAATGTTAGCATTGAAATGACCAGGCTGCATGAAAATGACAGCTCTGGTTTAAAATTATGCCATTTCACCCAGGCTTGAGCTCAGCAGCTTCGTGCAAGCAGAGCTGATGTTTAGAGAGATGGATGCTAAAACAACAGGCAAAATTCTTGTGAAATGAAAAAGGATCATATCCACATGACATGGATTTGGAAACTGCAGAGCGAGAATTTGGAGCTAGCATCAAAAGCTGGAGGGCAGTGTAAAATATACACATGGATTGCATCCCCAATTTTGGTGTTAAGCAAAAATTCATGCATCTAGTGAAATGAAAAGCACACGGCCAATTCGATGAGCCCAAAATTAGAGAACATATCCTGGGAACATGACGCTTTGGAACTTTCCTTGGTTCCCTTTTTAAAGTGTTATGAAACATTTCCTTTGGATTCTCACATACCTACACCATGTACACTACGGAACAGCAGCACGATGCGACTCTTCACAGGGTTTGAAAGTTTTCCAAGCAGGCCTAGTGTAAATGTTCTGCAGAAAAGTACAGTTACCACTGTTGTTGCCTAGCAAATGCCTGTGAGAAAGTGTTTCTCTTTAAGGAGAAAAACAAATTAAGCCTAAACCTTCAGCAAGGGCATGCTCCCCTGGGACAGTAGATTTCTGTAAGACTCACAGGGCAAAATTGTCAGAATCTCTTGTTAATATATAGGCAGCACATTGCAGCCACAGAGACCAGTGATATTAAAGTGAAAACCCCTGGTAGTTGTGGCTCAACGTCAGAAATAGATGAGTGTTTCTGGAGCTCTTGACCCCAGGGAGTTATTAGTAACTTTTTTTTTAAGTCATCTTTAACATTTGGTGTCTTTTTGTTTTTAATATATTAAGAAATTACACCCCAAAGGGGAATGGACTCCTCAGTTTTGTCAGGCTCTGCAGCAGTAAGTTGGCATCTTTAACTCCCTCACCGACTCTGTATGTCCATGCTGGGAAATGCACCCTGTATCTACCTCCTAATGGGTATTAAACTGTCTTTAGGAAGGGATTAATGGTCTGGTTTGGCTTTTCAAGCTCGCTCTTCTTTTGCTGAGCTATTTCTCTATAATCCTTCAAACTCCCCCCTTTGCCCCTCCAAAGTCTTTTCCTACATAATAATAAAACAGACCACTTAGCAAAGTGGAGTCCCTATGATGGTGTGACTTCTGCCTCTCACTCGGGGATCAGATCAGGGACGTAAAAGATTACTAGGCATTGACTGTATTTTGAGAGAGAAACACAGAATGAGAAAGGGTTTAAACTTAATCAGGGGAAGTTCATGTTAGATATAAAGAAGAAGTTCTTTACTGTGAGGGTGTTGACGAGCTGGCACAGGTTGCCCAAAGAAGTAGTAAATGCTCCATCCCCAGCAGTGTTCAAGGCCAGGTTAGACAGAGCCTTGGGTGACATGGTCTAGTGTGAGGTGTCCCTGCCTATGGCAGGGGGTTGGAACTGGATGATCTCAAGGGGCTTTCCAACCCAAACCATTCGATGATTCTATGAATAACTTGCAGATGGATGCTCAAGAACATGACCCTCAGCACCATGAAGTGGGAGCTGGAGAAAGATGCAGGACTCCTGTTAGTTTAGCTTCTTTCTGCTCTGGCCCATTGCCATCCAGCTCTTTTGTGCAGAAAACAGGGCACAAGTGAATGTAATGCTGTGCCACAGTTGCATCCTTGCTTTCCATGATGATTAGGAGAGAAGTCCCTAATTAAGTTAGGGCTAAACCTGAGTGCCCACCCAAGAGCAATATATTCCTTAAGCAACTTTGCCATGAGTCCAAAGGGAGAGATTTCTTGAGTACTCAATGAGAGGCTTTGGCCTGTTAACTACCTACAAGCCCCTGACAGTACAGATTAAATCCAAGAATTATTTATCACTCAGCAGAGGACTGATTTATCTACCTGGGGACTCAGTTATGAGCTCAGATCATGAAGATGCTCTCTGTCAAGGGCTATCACACACAGTTCATCCATTCCTTCAGAACCAGGGGATAATTTTTCGGCCTGGGTTTCCCAGACACTGGAACAAGAGTGAGAATAAATATTCTCATTCTTGACCATTCCAGGAGAGTTTGAATTTACACATTGTACAGCTGAGAGCCTTTCCAATCCATATTAAGCTTGTTGAAAGCAGAGTATCATTTAAGCCAAATAGACTAGGATAAAACACCTCTAAGAAAGACCCTCCACTCTTCCTCCATGAGCTGTGAACTGCATTATTAACAAAAACTTTGGAATACTTCTTGGGGGGAAAATCTTGAATATGTGAAAGAGAGAAAATGGTACAGACATCCCACGGGGGTGCATATGATCAAGCCTGCAGGACACATATAAATACAGACGAAGCAGAAGATTGCTTAGAGCAAGAGAGACTGTTCCTCCATCTGTGTTGACCCATAACATGTGTAACGGCTGCACATCCCTGCTCTGCTGTGGCCTCCAGGTCTCAAGATGGGCTGGAGGAGGCACCAAGACAACCAAGCTAGGAGAAATGGGGCAGACCCTCAAATGCACACTTAGTTGGGCTGCATATCTCATGTCTTTCATGCTTCCTAGGCATCCAGTGTTTCATGCAGGCAAGACACATGGCCCAGATGAGACCTAGTTTAACTGCTGTGACTGTGAAAACAGCTCTCCATACATACTACTGACTAAAGACAGGACTGTGTTATCTCCACCCCGTCATAGAGGCAGTTGGTACTGGTAAGCCTTTCCTAAACCTAGAGAAGGCAATTACCAAAAGGATTATCACTGCACAATTGCCTCACTGGTTGGGCGGACATGGTGGATGCTCCTTGTATTAGCAATACAGTAGCAAGCAAATTAATTATCTTATTGTAAATACCTATTTCCAGCCTGGAAAACTGTTGATCAGTCTGGTCTGAAGTTTCTGATCTCAGCTCTCAAGCTCTCCTGGCTTCCAGTGGTGGCAAGATGGAGCAGGCAGCACATAGGAAAAGCAACTATATGTTTGTCTCCTCAGCTATTTGCAGCAATGTTTAGATGTAGGTAAGTTCAATTTATGTGCCTTATCTTCCTCATACCAGATAGAACATTTCCCCTCCGTTACAAACACTGCTTAATGGATCTCTAACAACCTTTTACAACACTAAATATACAAGAAAATAAGGGGGAGAAGGATGAACCAAACAACTCTTTGTTTCCAGGTATCCCTGGTTATGGTTGGGGGAAGAAGTGGAGAACAAAGAGGGGGGAGAGATAAAAAAATGTAATTGGGTTCTTGGCACAAGCTCACCACACATAAACACAGCAGCAAAACACTGAAATGCTAAAAGCAGAAGTTCTTAACTCCTAAAGCTCCCAGGTATTCAAAGGATCTCTGAAAACAGACTTGCAGTTCCTTGCCAGGCCTGTTTGCCTTCAGCAGTCAAGAAGCAAGTAGCTGAGGTGATGTTACCCTCCACTATGGAAGGCTGCTCTCCATCATGCAGCAAATCAGTTAGGAGAGGGGGGGACATAGTAGAGGAATATATAGTGGTGAAACTCCCTCCCACTCACCCTCAGTACCCACACTACACAAACAGTAAGAGTTATTGCATATTCTCTCTTTTGGGGTGGTACAGTTGTTCCACTAGCTCAGTGATGGAGGTTGCTCATTACACCCATTTTTACTGATTTTGTGCTCATTCCTGCACAGATTTATGCTAAAGACAGGTACAAAGAGTGTAATTTCATTCACTCTAGCATTGTATTCTCTACCTCCTATGAACTGGACGGGTACATAAACCAAAGAAATCCCAACCTCCATGGACTGGTTCAAACAAGTTGAAAACATTCATTATATTACAACAAAATCTTCTGCTATATTTTTTCTGTCTCCTGCCTCTATGTTTTGCTTCTGCTTTTTTTTACTTCATAATAGTCTCTATTCTTATTGTTCTTTATGATCCTTTTCACTGACTGGCTGTAAAAAACACTTAATTTGACAGCATCCGGTTTGGAAAATCAAGGAGTCCTTAAATAAGGCTCAAGAAAGACCCAGGATAGTGTCTAACAGAAATGATAACTTTTATAGAGCTGGACAGGAAGTTTTCAGTAACACCTTTTGATAGGCAAATAGCAGTGAATGGGATGTGATCAGAGAATGATTTACCCTGTTATCTTGATTCTGGATAACAGAAGATATTGACAAGTCTAGTGCTGTAGAGGGGAGAAGATGGGAAGGCTTCAAAGCAGCTGGTGTATTCTAGGGCTCAATTGCCTTAGAATATAAATGAGAATTAAATGCTTAATTCCTGCCGGTGGTGCTTGAAGTCCATTGTGGCTTCTTGCTGTAATGCAGAGGAGGAAAGATTGCAATGGGCCTATGCTGTGCTAGTATCTCTTGAGTACAGAAGTGGAGATTATTGGAATGTTTCCTTAATGGGCATCTTTAGCTCTGTTCACTTCAGGGAAACCTATGTCATAGAAGTGGTCCCACAGCAGTGGAGGTGATGACAACTGTTGTTTTCTCTGCTCTCTTTCCTATGGCTTCTCTGAATCTGAGCTCAGTCTCCACCTCTCCATCAATAGATTCCCTCACTCATTTAGATCTCTCTTTGCTACTCGCTTGTTTCTTTTTAGAAAATGTGTAAAAAATCAATAGCTTTTAGAAGTCCATCTTCCTGTCATCTTTTTCTCTTTAAATGGGACACTTTCAAATGGTAATCAGGAGAAGCACACAGCCCAGACGATGCACTCAACTAAGCTACATTTTCTTCGAGAAATAAGCTTTAAGGAGATCCCATTTTATTATGCTTTTCCTACAATATAGGAATTAAAATTGTTTTGCTTGTCCTGGCCAAAAGCTGCTTTCATAAAGAAGATTAGTTTGAGTCCCTTCGCAGTGATTCCCAAGATGCATTTAACTGTCTGAAATGTTGATCTGCAACCTCTTCTTAAATGCAGTCTGCAGTGCCATCCTCATCAGTCCTCTTTGGTCTATTGTGCATCTACAACTCATCAATAACTTTGCTACTTGTCCCATGACTTTCCTCCCATCACAGACAACAAGAGATGAATAGTCCCTGCTTCACGGAAGTGACCCTCTCTGAAAAGCTCCTGAGTGAGATCAGAGGAGAGACATAATAACCAAAAGCAATCAGAAAACCCCTTCTAAGAAGTGTTTGAAGATTGTGCAGGAAAGCAGCATCTAACAAAAAGTTTTCTACTTGGCAGCCTGAGATGCTCAGCTTCAGGCAATGTCAGGAGTCACCTGTGTGCACATTTGGGTCTTCTCTGCTGCTTGGAAGGACTCACTTTCTATCAGCAAATATACAATACCATACTCCATTAGATATACTTTACTGCAAACAGTATTAGGAACCTGGCTGATTCAATGTTGCCTGTGAGATTGTGAACACTGCTCAGGGTCTTTCCTTCCCTCTATCAACAAGTTCTTCAGATGACATAAAAAGACACCAGAGATATGTGGAAACTGTGGGATCTAGAGAGTGGAGGGGTGTTCTCTAACATACCCAGGATTGACCATTGCTAGTGGTAGATTACTGTGCTAGTAATACCCAAAGAGCAGCAGATTTGAACATTCCCTGCAGTGTGTATTTGTGTGATTGTCAATACCCATCCAAGCAGAAGCGATCCACGTATCCATTCATTTGTCCTTGATGGTTTAATTGATACCTGAACCCTTCAACACTCATCTCTTCACTTGTCCTTTTCATTTAAATGTCACCTCCCAAGCCACTATTCTCCGAAGGAGTGAGAGAAAGGGGGAATATTTTCCAGTTAAGGAATCCTGCCTTGTCTTCTGGATTAACCACCCCTTTGAAATAATATTTTCCTATCAGATACTGGAAGGAGAAGGAATAACCCTAATATGAGATATAAAAAGGGTAAGAGAGAGAGATGGGACATAACAGAGGAAGAAAGTGCTTGAATGATGTGCAGCAGAGACATAGGAACTCTAGTGCAATGAGAGACCTTGGCATCCTGGGAGATTTTTACTAATGGTCTCTGCAAGTCTTATTATTTCATACATATTCTCATATCTCTGACAAAGATACTGCATAAATCACTTTCCCTTGTCCCAGGCTGACCCCTTAACCTCTGCGAGGTAATGAGGCACTGTACCTAGCATCTTCTAATGCTGCCAAGATCTATATCGAAGAACATTAATTCTCCATGATAACATCTCTATTTATTAATGCAAATGCCTTTAATCCTTCCCCAGCCTCTGCTCAGCTAGCCACCTTTACTTTTATTACTGAAATTTCATTTGAATTAGGTAAATTGGCTTAGTGTCCCCAGAAGGTGGATGTCACCAGGAGCTGAAGTCTAATGTGTCCCTGTTGGCACTGACACTCACCTCCTGGATAGATTAGCTTCCAGACTCATTACAGTTAGCAGGGGTTACATGTTGGGGCTTCCTGGAGGTGCCAGAGTGTTTGTATTATTTCCGTAGAAGTCAAGAAATGATTCATAATGAATCATTATGTGACTTTTACCCCTTTTTTTGGTGGTATTTGCCAGCTGTTTGTGAGCAGATTGTGATCCCCCTCACCACCACCCTCAAAGTTCTTTTCAAGGTGGTTTCTGGGGGAAAACATTGCCATTTACTTTTCTTAAGACCAGGATCAGGGAACTATGCTGATTTATGCTAAAGAATAATCCTCTCCAACCACAGGTTCCCAAGGAACTAGGAAAAAAGCCTTAAGCTTTCACAAATAGGCCAACAGAGAAAGACAACTCCCTCTCTATTTAATACAGTGGGAGGGAGATCATGGATCTGTAATTCTGCCCTTGCAGGATCATGACCTGATAGGTCAGCCTCAGAGGATATGAGAGAGAAGCTATCACCTTCTGGACTACTCATTACATGAGCAACCACCCCCCAGGCAAAGGTCTCCTTTGGGCACACCAGAGGGAGTTGTTCTGTACCTCAGCACATCAGACACAGGGTGGCATCTCAGCATGGGATTTCTCTGACACCACCTCAGACACACACTTGGGTAGATGGGACCTATAACAAACAATGACAGGGTTCTTACCATTCCATCCTACCATATTCAAGTGGGAAACCATTCTGGGGGAAAGGAAGGCGAGAGCAACCTTTCACACTAAGAGAAGTTAGGAAAGAGGTCACAGACTCAGTAGAGCAGCAGTCTGGGATGGATGCTCAAAGACTTCAGAGGAGGCGACAGGCAGGAGACCAGGAAAATCCACAGCAGGAAGTGTCTGCACACTGCTGCAGCAAGCATAAGTCTTTGCTCTGAGAAGTAGTGAAGAAGATGACCCTAGAAGGCCAAGCAGACGTGAAACTTCTGGATCAATTATACTCCTCTTCCTCCAGCCAGTTCTGGCTGCAGCCTCAGGCACAGAGGAATGTGGGTTTAGGCTCTATTGCTGCCACCTGACCCATGCATAGCATGAAAAAATACTTCGTCTTTCTTCACCGGCTCCCTGTCTGCAAGGGACATATGTATATATAAAGCTTTATAAAGCTTCCCTTCCTGTACCCTTTGGCTGGTACATTTGACAGGGCAGGTACCTTGTGCTATTCTGTTTCTGTGCAGAGGGCAGCCCTGCAAGGTTCAGATCTCAACTTCAGTCTCTGTATGCAGCATCAATATTACTTGCTAATAAGTGTTAGACATCAGCCTATAAGCAGAGAAGAACAAATGCTTCCCTCTTGTGAACTGGTATTATTGTTCCTGAAGACAGTGACAGACAAAAGTGGAAAATCAATGTAAGAAACTGAGTATCTGGAGTGAACTCCAATTTGTCCTATAGTCCAATCTGGCACCTATTCTCCTCTTGCTATTCAAGCCTAAGTCCTGTTGACATCAATGGAAGTTCTTTGCAATTATGGAAGGAGAGGGGGGGGAAAATAACACACTCTGTAAGGCTGCAGTTCTATCACCTTTTCCCTTCTTGGTCATCAAATGCTGAAAGAGTGACCTTGTTTTCATTAAGAGGAACACCTCGTGAATGAATACAGGATGTCAGATGGAAACAGAGGCAGACAAGGCAAAGAATTCATTAGACAAAGTTTCAATGCTGCAGAGTGAGACATTCATTATGTTACAACTTGTCCCTGTGAGTTTTAAAGAGACCAAGTGGTTTGCATATAAACTACCTGATATTTTGCCTAAAAATCATACTAAATACAAAGCCAAAGTTCTCCTAGTTTAAACATTTTCCTGTCACTACACTCCACCACATGGCCAATTCCACCTTGAAAGCTGGGAGACCAGAACAGTTTGGAGGGTGCAGGATCATAAGAAGACCTACTCTTGGGCAACTCCTGGCCCAGTTTTGCAGCCTCCAGAGATTTACATAATTCAGAAGAACCAGCAGAGATTTCAGTGTGTGGATGTATGGAATTAAATCTGCAAACACTTCAGGCTCCCTGACATTGTGAGTGGAGAAATCACGATGAATAAAGCAGCTCTCTGGAGCACTGAATCGCATTGAGCCACAGATGGCAATTTCTGAAGCGTATGGATTGATCCTCCTCCCAGATCCACCACCAACTCCATCTCCTGCAGGGAGATGTCCACTGACTAGCAATGAGCTCCTCTGAAGCTAGGACGCTTGCATTTGGAAGGCACCAGGGATATTTTAAAGAACTAGGACAGTCAATGACATTATTTAAAGTTCTTGTTATGGGATTCCAGAGCAGGATGTGCCCCTGTGGAAGGAAAACCTGCAGCAAAACATCTGTGGGTTGTGAGATGCAGAGCATTACACTGTTGACTGGAAAAGCTTGGGCCGGTGGTAGGGCTCAATATTCAGGAAACATTGCTTCCCCCAGAGGCCTTGTCATATCAACACCTTTGCAGAACACTGGATTTACACTGCAGGGGATGGGGGAGATAGGTCTGTTCAGACAGGCTCAGGCTCACACTTATCTTAACCCACACAATTAACTTCAACAGTCACACATCCCTGCTGCACGCACATGCAAGAGCAGGAAAGCTCCCCATGTACAGCGGGTGTGCTGGATAAGTCATTTGCAAAAAGCAAATTCAGGACTTCTGCACTGAATAATAGGAATTTCTACAACTTGAATTAAGTGAATCAGCATTCCATTAATTTCACACATCCATGACCTAACCACTAGTCAGAGCTGTTTGTGGTTAGTAAGGATGTTTTGGTGCTGGTGACTGAAACTATAGCAGACACCCTGCAGCCCTACCCCTCTTGGAAGTGATAATTTACTCATGGATAGCTGCTCAGTGAGGAAGGAACACACAAGGCAGGGGATCCAGGAACAGTTTGTCAAAGAAATGCATAAAGGAAGGATTATTTGAGGCTGATTCACCTCTGTGTATGTGTGTGGGGTTGTATCTAAATCTGTGTATGCATATGTATGTCTGTGTATTTGCCTTGACTGAATGAATCACCCTACCTGCTATAGTGTAAAACAGCAAACATTAGTAAAACTGATAATAAGCCTAGTGGTGGTGATTCAACCAAAGCTAGCACATCTGTCACTGAGCAACACACTGCCAGGTTTTTCATCAAGGGAAATACAATTGAATAGTAATGTAGTAAAGGTAAAGCAGCTTCAACAGAGCTTTCTGCCAAATTAAATACAAGGTACACTAAAGAAAAAGACCAAAAAAAAAAAGGCAATACAAATACATAACCTGACTCCTCTTGAATACAAATCCCTTCCTAATGGGTACTCAATGGCTAAAGACACATCGCATCTGCAGTCTGAGCAGCTTGTTCAGGGGGTGGAGGGTGGATGTGGGTGGATGGGTGAGCAGTGAGGATGCTGACAAGCGTCCAGCTCTGGGAACATGAAGTTTTCTCTGTGCCAACAGCCAAATAAGGAATTGAAGGGGAGGAGGAGATGGGCTTTTTGACTAATATTTCAAGGCCTGGTTCTCTAATGCCATCTGGTCACTTGGCAATGCTCTTGGCAATGCAGAGGAGCTGTAACCCCATCCAAAGTGGTCTCAGAGGGATTTCCCTGCGGTGGAAAATCCTTTGATGGCAAAGGGCTTCTGTAGGGCTTGTAGGACTCTAACCTGGAAAGACAAGACAACATTGCTGGAGGTGCTTCGCTCTACCCAGGCCCTGGCAACTGGAATACCTTCCTGCAGCCAGTTCAGACCCAGCATCCCAATCACAGCCCAACTTGGGAGTGCCTACTGCTGCTGTGACTGATATCCACATGTAAACATTGCCCTGAGATACTGGAAGCCATTCCTTCCTTCAGCTCATACCCAGCACAGGTGGGAAATCCCCTCCATAGCGTATTACAATAGCCCTGCAGCAGAAAAAAAAACCCCCCCCCCCCCCCCCCCCCCCCCCCCCCCCGGCCACAGGCAGGGACCCCTTCCACTAGAGCAGGTTGCTCCAAGCCCCTGTGTCCAACCTGGACTTGAACACTGCCAGGGATGGGGCAGCCACAGCTTCTCTGGGCACCCTGAGCCAGCGCCTCAGCACCCTCACAGGGAAAAGCTTCTGCCTCAGAGCTCATCTCAATCTCCCCTCTGGCAGGTTAAAACCATGTAGCCTGTGGGGTGACGGAAAATAGGTGTCTCAAGGGTGCGTTTGCTCTATATGGAGCTCTTTGACTCCAGAGGTGAAATCCTAGAGGGCTTTTTTTCCTGTTAATTTGTATGGACAGGTCATGTGTCCATTCCTGACTGCCTGTACGGTAACTGCACGAATTGACTCAAAGAAACATGGCCAAGTGTGCCTACAAGGTAATACCATCACATAGCACTGCTATGACCCTTGCCTCGTCATCTAAAGTCAAAGGAAGGAAAGAATGTGGTGAGACATCTAGCGAGATTAGTCCCTTTGGGCCAAGCATGGGTGGGTGAGGAAAAACCCCACAGACCCACAGGATAGAGCGGATGAAGCTGGGACCTGTGGAGCCAAGGGTGGATGGCCCTTCACACTCTAGGGCTTCAGGACCCAAAGCTTATTCAAATGTATAAATCTCAAGGCTGCAATGGCTATTGGAAACAGAGCACTAACTCTCAGCTATGAGCCACCAAAGAGCCCTTTCCAGACCTTCTAGGACTATGATATGGTGGCAATGCCACTTCCCATAGGTGCTGCAGACCAGCCTGCTTTCTGTACCACCGCGTCCTTCCTATACTGCTCTGGTTGTACAAAGAGGGCATCATTGTAACTGACCCTGACTTGCTTCTGCCAGACTGTAAATAAGTATAATTGTTCATCAATTTGTCATCTACAAACCAAAGAAAAGCAAAAAGAGAAAGGGAAGAAAAGAGGCTTATGGTGTAGATATTTTACTGTCTGCAGAGGATCTGGTTTGGGGCATTTCATTTTCAGCATCCTATTTCTTCACATTTTCTAAGAGCAGTTTTCTTCTATTCTGCTTTTGTTCCCATTTACCTTTTTCTTTTTTAACCAGAGGAGCATTGCAGAAAAAAACCCAACACCTTTTAAGCATTTGTGTTTAGCATTCATTTGGCTTTGGAAAGCACTGCAGGGCTGGAGATAAAAACACACGCACGTGCACACACCAATACTCAGACCCCTTCTGGCTGGAGCGGGAGGTGAAATAAACCTTTTGGACTATTTTGAGACAAGACAGATTTGCAAAAGCTACAACACAAAACCCACGACAATCAACACAGCGACAGCTCTGCCAGGCTGAAAAGAAGCCCTCCTGCAAGTTCCATTTCAAAGCATGCTTTGCAATTGCTTCTCCAGAGCACGTAATAACCCTGCCAAGCAGTTCCAGCTGAGTCACCATTGCAGACCAGTCGATGCCTCCCCCTCCCCTGCTTCTCCCCTTTTCACCTCTTTGCAGAAAGCAAAAAAAGATCAATGTATTCTGCCTGGGTTACCAAACACGCTGCAACTATTCAGGCTAATAAACAGTGTTAGATGGAAATGGGAGACAATAAAGCTCATGGTGTTAGTGCAATGCAGGGGTGGGTTGGTTTTCTAATTCCCTCCCAAAGTTGAACGATAAATAGCAAGCAGTCCCACAGAGGCAATGGGACAGTGAAAGGTGTGATAGCAATTTGCTCAGGGTGGGCAGGATGATGAAGGACCCCTAGACGAGGCAAATCCAAAGAGCAAACACACTGAAAGCTGAGGAAAAGGGTAGAAATAGAGCACTAACACTGTTCAGTGGTGTCACAGCACTGGGAACACCCATGAGGAGCTTGTTGGTCATATTTATGGATTACTGTACACTAACATTTCATATGCACCCAAATTGCAGGTGGATTCAGCACCAGTAACAATGCAAAGGGGCTTCACCCTCCTCCTGCCAGACACGAGCCCTCTCCTCCCTTCTCCAGCCGCAGGCAGCAGCCCATGAATTTATTGCTCCGGAGTGCCCAGTCCTAACACACCTCCCTTGTGTTCATCTAAAACCAATAATAATAAAGGAGAAGGTTTTGAGCAATTCAATCCAATTCCTGAGCCAGAAAACAGCTGTGTGTTCAGCTCACAGGGTTCTCAATGCAGGGTAAGGTCATCGGTACACGGTGTCTGGTTTGCTGCCTCGGGTGATGGTCTACATCTGACACTTCAGAGGAGAGTGAAAATAAACCCATAATGCACTTAAGTCAGCTGTGTGATGCTATAACTTGAGTTGGGAAGATTTGTCTCTGGTAATATCCCAGCAAGAATCACAGCCTTAGGAAAGTAAACCTGATGCAAAAGCAGCCGCTATCTCCTTTCTGAGACATCATCCACCTGCACCACTCTAAGCAGCCCATCAGTGGAAGTTTGCAGACTATGATGGGGGGGTTTTTTGTCCCCTACCATGGAAATCAAAAACTGTTTAAGCATTTTTCTTCTTGAAATCTTTTTATTGTTTGTTGGTGTGTCTCTATAAAAAGATTTAAACAAGAAAGTGTTGTGACTACTGCTTTTCCTCCTTCACATTCTTTTTAATTGGATAATTCCACAAAGGAAGTAGTTAAAAATAAAATGGATCATTGAAGAGAAATAAGAAAAAACCTACAGGTGTTTTAAGAAGCAGATGAAAGTTTTTGTCATTAAAAAAAAAAAAAAAATATGTTGAGAAAAGACCAAATTGGAGGAAGGCAGGGCAAGCGGAACG
>NW_009935965.1:180504-194167 GCF_000696875.1 Nestor notabilis
AAAGAGAATCAGTGATAGTATTTGTGGATCCCTTCTGCATCCTAAATTGAATTATCACGAAATTCTGAGTTTAAAGATGGACATGGTATAGAAAGGACCTTCAGATCATCCAGCTCCAACCCCCTGCCGTGGGCAGGGAAGACTCACACTAGGCCATGTCACCCAAGGCTCTGTCCAACCTGGCCTTGAACACTGCCAGGAATGAAGCATTTACCACTTCTTTATCCCATGCCACTGAACTGTTGCTTTTCCTGCAGCAAACAGGCCTGACATCCTGCACATCAGAGATTTCTGCTGAGCCTTCAAGCATCAGGTGCTGAGATCACATCTGCTGCGTGCTTGGGGAGAGGTTGCTTGGTATTCAAATCCCACATTTTTGCTCTTCTCTACCCTAAGTGACTTTCGCTTGAGCAAGTGAGCTGTAGCTGAATGGTTTATGCTACCAAGACTAAAACCACTTTCCAGAACCAGCTAAGTACAGCCACCAAGCCCGAGGTTAGATTTGAACCAGGTTTCTAGAAAGGAAAGTCAAGAAAGGTAGAAAACAGATGCAGTTCACAGAAGAACAGCAGCATCTTGTATCTACTTTTAAGCAAGATGATTTGCCATGAAATATTACTGCTTAAACCCACATCATTGCATCATTCAGCTGTGCTTGCAGAGTACTGGCCTCACCCATTTATTTTCACACAGAGAGCAGGCTGTAAACCTCTTAGGGGAATAAAAAGAGGGAAAAGAGTCTGTTTTCCTATCACTTTTTGCAGGTAGATTTTATCTCATTTTCTCTCAAAATGAGAAAAAAATCCAACTGAGCAGTTCTATAGTACAAATAGATTTGGGTACTCTGGATGCAAATGTGGGCAAAAGACAACCCAGAGAGACCTTATGCCACACATTCAGTAATAACCTGGTGGTTTTAAGCAAATCATTAAAGGATTTTCTCTCTTGCAAAAATAATTAAGAGTAAAATTCTACCCCTCTTTCCTCTACTAAGAGGAGGAGGAAAGGCTTAAAAACGTAGCTTCTAAATTGTCAAAAGCAAGTGTGCCAAATAAAAGTGATTTTCCATATGCTGGTATTTGCTTTGGTACATTTCAACTATTTGATGTTTTACACCACAGTTTTGCTACGCCCAGGACTGACAGAGCTGTAGCAAGGATGTATCACTGTCAGCCCAGACAAGCAGCTTGGCCCTCTCCTGACTCCAGACCTCACTGTCATTCCCACCCAGACATCTCCTAGGCTACTGCTGAACAGGTACTGGACCTTGGGGATCTGACCGCCTCTGCACATGGAGATACTGCTGGTTTTCCACAGCACGTGGCACAGGATTTGAGCAGCATGAGGGCTCTGCTACTGCATCTTACATGCCCTTAGAACATTTTAAATATTAAATATTAAAAATAAGTAGAAGTAAAGAATAAATCCATAAATAAAGCAAATGTATAACTCTGAATTAATTATTATTTCATTACTAGCAGCACATTCTCTAACAGAATAACTAAGAGGGGAGTTTTGTCCTGACTTTGCTTCTTGCTATTAAAATACTACCAACAATCCCTTGCAGGACATGTATTCCTGAGCTAATCATTTGAGGATTAATTTTATGTATGTATAAATAACTCATGTTTTGACTCAGGGTCTTTCCAGCAATGTGCTTGACAAAACACGCTTCTGTTTGAATAACTTTGGCTCAGCTCATGCATATACACCCAGAATTTGTGCTAATATAAAGGCATCCTTTTTCTTTCCTGGGAAACCTTTGTGCTTTGCTGTTTGCTGGGGTTAGTCTTTGAAAAGGGCTTGTAACTTTGTCACCATCCTGCCATGGGAAAATCAGAACATTTAAAATAAGTCTGGTCTTTGGTAGGTTTTGGAATCAACTCACAACTCCTATTTCATTTTAAAGAGCAGCAGCCTCTAACCATGTGCACAGGGGGTGTCATGGCTGAGATACACAGCAAGGACTCAAGGTGATGTGAAGACAGTATTTGTTCTGCTGCAAAGCTGAGGAGACTTGAGGCCACCGCAGTGCTCTACGCACTGCTGTTACCTGTTAAAATGACCTAGTAAACACATCCTTAGCAATCCAAGTTGATCTTTTTCAATGTCAATACATCGGCTAAAGCCAAAGCTTCTACATGTTTGCTGCTCCTTCCTGTTGTTGCAAACCCACATTAGCAAAGGTGCCTATAGCATGTCACAAACACATCTGCATTTGGCTGTGCAGCTAGATCTTGTTTGCCTCATCTCCTGAGGTGTTCAGTTGTGGGCATGTGCAATATTTAGCTCAGAAGGGGTCAGATCCTGGTGTCAAATGCTATAACTGATTATATATACATTCACTCCCATATTCACATGCACATAATGTGGCCTTATACTATCACTTAATTTTGCAGAAGAACAAGTTCCATCAGTTTCTAATCTGTTGAATAAGCTCATTCAGAATTGTCAAGTAGGTTATTTCTCACCTCCTTTCTCCAAATCAGAATTACTTGGGTGGGAGAATGAATTGTATAGAAAATTGCCTTTTTATATCCAACTCAGGAAAAAGAGATTTTGATTTTTCTCATTGAATTAAAATTTTAGAGATGAATTCCTACTTAAAATATTTTATTTCAATTGTGTTGCAGCACTACATTTCAATAGGAAAATGGTCCATTTGGGTTACAGCAAAGTAGCATAATATATTAGAAAACACTAGCCAGACACTTGTATTTATTACAGTGTGAACTGTCATCAGTAGTGTAGCTGGCACTTTATTTTATCAAAATAGTGAAGTGATATCAAAACAAACTCAAACTGATTTGTTTCAACTATTCCCAGCTGGAGCTATCATTGAAACAGACTCCCTCCAGCAAAAGATTTTGGGTTTGACAAAACCACAGTGCTTGGAACACATAACCATTTTCTCAAGATGTTTTTGGTGTTTTCCACTTTGTATCTCTAATACTGGCCATGGTTTGATTAATGTCTATATAGTGGTCCAGAGGAGCCAAGCATGATACTTCTGCTGAGCAGAGCCAGCAACCACTAAAATTCACATCTTCCCTACGTAATACACTGTGACTTGCTGTCCTACTGATGTCTGCTGTTTTGGCTTGGACGCATGCACCAACAACAGAGGGGCTGTTCACATTCCCTCCTCAGCATCTCCAGTAAGCTGGCAGAATCCAGCAGGCAGGAAAATAAGTATCCACACACCTTAAAGGCTACAGACCTCTGCTGCTTAACTCTGGAGCAGTCTGCCTCCATGGCCCTAGTGCTGTTTGTTTTGAGCAAGGCTGAGTGGGGAGCTAGCAGGGAAAAAAATGGCCTTTGTAGTAAAGTCTTTTCCGTATTTGCTATTAAATCTCATCTGCAGAGCTAAAGCCAGGGGCCTGTGGATAAAGGGAGTGAGCACATGCATCTATTTCACCTATGCCCTCTAAAGAGTCAGTGGTGAGAAGGCAGTTAAAGCACCTTTCACACGTTACATTTTGCTCCTGGGTGCTGCCCTGCACATAGCCCAGAGAGCAAGCCCTGGCTAGGTGTCGAGACAATAACCATGAGGTTTTTAGATTTAGCCATTGCATCCCACACACAAAACCTTCCAGGGTGCCCACTTCTGTACTTAACCCCATTTTCCCTGTGGAATGTTTTCCCCCTCTTTCTCAGTCACTGTTTTGCCCCTGCAGAGCACAAGGAAGCAATCGCAGGCAATGCAGCAGCTGCAGTTCTGCAGGGCAGGCAGAGCCCCCCACATCTCCCCATGGCACAGGCTACCTCCTGGGGAGGAGAGCCAGAACCATTCTCCCAGGCATTGAGAGTGGTCCACAGCGTGTTTTATGGCTCTCCTGCAACCTTCATCTCACAGAAGTGGCCTTTTACCTCGGGCTGTAGCAGCTCTTGGATTTAGCGCGGGAGGTCTGCAGGTTCAGATGACTCACGCAGCACCACCACGTTATAAATCCTGGTGAACTTTTGAACGCAGAGCTGTTTGTAAACTGCAAAGCAGCTCAGCCAGCCTGGGGCTCCCACCAGCAAACACAGCCAGCTCACCAGGAGCACAGCAGCACTGGAGAAGTCCTCAGAAACCAGGATGCGTTTCCTATGCATCAAAAGCTGCAGTAACACCAAGTGGTGCTTCCCCTGTGCTCTCTTGCCACAAAACAGAGCCAGTTTCTTCCCTTGCTTACCTGCACCATTGCCCCAGAGATGGAGCCTAGAACAAGTACACAGCAAACAGAAGCATTATACACGAATGAGAGCAAAGACCATGGAATAATATTGAAGAATGAGGCAGAGGAGTGACAAAAAAAAGGGAGGAGTAAGAGAAGACTGGAAATGAATGCTTCTCTTGTCTCAGTGTCCCCATGGTGATGTGAAAAGTCATTAAACACCTCAACAGACTTGCACAGGAGAGTAAACAGGCCCAGCTAATAGGACAAAGGCATTGGCACTTTATCTCTCGGCTCTCTTCAGATTCAGACCAATGAAGGTTACCCATGGCACAGCATCCTCCTGTGTTTTTAATATTCTCCTATCAGCAAGATAAAATGTGCCTCGCTCCTTTCCTTGAGAATTTCTTACTGGAAGAAAAACACACACAAAAAGAACCTTGCTCTCAGTGCAGGGGGAATTTCAAAGCCAGAGTTGTTTTTTTCCTCCCTGCACCCCCAAATTGAGAAGACTGGCTGCAAAACAAGCTGTTCACTCTATGTCCTTGGCTTGGAGTCCCTGCAAAAAGCCAACGGAAGAAAAGCAAAGCTCAACGGGAGAAAAACTTCTCTGAAACCCTGCAAAGTGATTCCCTCCAGGGCCTTCTGTGAGCAACAGCAGGAGACAGGAGCAGAGGAGCAAGGAGTGGAATTAAACAGAAAAAGGCTTCTCCAGTCAATGTTGTAGATAATGACAATCATGATTATGGTTTTTTATTAGACATCACTAAGAGCAATCACATGTGAGCTTCCACTGTGCTACATCCTATGAAAAACTCACTTGGCATCCAAACAGAACAAAAACCCACTTAGGAAAACAAACAAGTAAATACCCACTGAGAGGGAAGAGCCTCCCGTTGGGAGCTTGACAGAAAGTGCTGAAGGACTCGAGTCCTGCAGCACAGACCTTTAACATCAGGTTATACACACTTCTTTCTGTGAGAGAAAAACCAGATACAAACCTTCTTCCAAATCCTTCATAAAGAGAATATGTTATTTCTCCCTGCAACAGAAGACATACACTCAGTTATACTTGTTCTTACAACCTCCTATTTAAGCTACTATTCTCTTTTAATGCAGATTTTTTGACAGTTCCTTCTTACAGTCTCCCTTTGTACCAGCAGAAAGCTACCTCTAACTCTTCCTCATGAGCGGACCTTCAAATTGCAAGGGAATATGTTTTCATTGCTAGACTACACAACCAGGCTAAATTAGAGCTAGTTCTGAAAGGCTTCTTTGGAGATGAGGAAGAAAACTGGCATCACTTAAACAACTTCTTTGCCTTGAAAGAGTGGCTGATCCCAGGTATAAATTCATGAATATTTTACCCCAAAGTACAGATACTGCTGGAAGCACTTCAGCATTCATTTCTCTCCCTGTCCTTGAGTATGGAAATGACTGTCCATCTGGTCAGCCAAGGTCTGAGGATAACCCTGCTCAAGAGCTGCTACCTGCTCATCTGCCTATTCCACAGCACAACTGAGCACTGCTGCCTCCAGGGAATAGCAGAGTCCCATAAAGTGGCTATTTCAAACCTCATTCTTTCTCACTACTTGTTTTAATGCTGCTTTTAAGCCATTTCCTTTTTTTTTCAGCAGAGAAATAATTTTATCTCCAAGGATGTATATCAGCTCTGCCTTCAACGCAACTGTCCCTCAGCTGCCCAGAAAGCTGACTCCGATCGAGTTCTGCTTCCATTCCCTACCAAGGACAACGGAGGTTTAGAAGATGCTGATGGTCCTTGACCAGCAGTATTAAGACACTAAATTACACTGACATGGCCCATAAATTGCTAAATGAGGGACTCCCAGACAGCGATGTGGCGTGAGGCGAATGACTACAAGGACTGCCCGTTTGCTGGGACACAGGCTGGAAAACTCAGCAGAAGGTGGATGCATCAGGTGCTTTGCACAACACTGAGCCACCCTTGTGCCAGGAGAAGGAAATACTCTTTACACCACAGGGCTTTGTCACTGCTGTGGAAGTGTCCGAGTTGTGCAGGACTTAGGAGGCCCCATTCTAATGCTGGCTGTTTTTCATGCATATTGGGTAAAGGACAAGTCTCTGGCTAGATCTAGATAGTGCCTATCTCTAAAAATAGAATTAAATTACTATTTCTGAGGAGGAAGAAAAGCCTTTAATCTCCTAAAGATCGTGCCACCTGCCCACCAGCAGGCAGGAAAACAGTATTTGGATATACTTCTAGTTTATTTGGATTTATACAGAAGTTGATGAGAGACCTAAAGGAGCATGGGTAACAATTCCCAGCGTAAAAGGGAGTGAGAATATGGTCTTGATTTCCAGGAGGATGCCATCTAGGTCTTGTGCATGATAATGAGACAGAACCCACTTTGGCTAAAATTCCAAGGACTGAATGAAAAGCAAAAGAGTTCAAAGCCCAAACAGTTATGATGAGAGCTAAGAAACAAGCTGTTCTAGCTGGGAGTTACCCATAATATCATAACTTCTGGGGCTGTGTGAATTATAAGCCACTAACTGACCTTTATGAGTTTCCTCCTTAATTGATACCAGCAAAGTAACAACTAAATATTAAGGTGACATGGACAAATGAGCTCTGCTTGCCATAAAAGTGTGTGAGCTCTGAGAATGGCTCCAAACCCTTTTCTCTTCAAAGAAAGCAACTTTTCCCAAAGTTACTATCAACTAAAGGGAAGCACAAGTGTCTTTTCTCCTTCCAGTAAAATATCGAGGTCTTTTGATGCTAGAATGAGGCAATACAGAGGGTTTCTGCTACCCCAGGAGTTTAAGGCATCTATAAGCTGAGCAGGGGGCTGGGAGTTTCAGTGATGGCATGGTGCTAGGGAAACATAAGTCACTAGTTATATATAGTAGTTCAATAATACTCCACATAGAATCAGAGTGGTTTGGGTTGGAAAGGATCATCTAGTTCCAACCCTCCTGCCATGGGCAGGGAAAACACATGATGCACAAGACTTCAGCTTCTACTTCTGTCTACTAAGTAATCAAGTTAAGCTTGCTTTCTTAGGATCTCTCAGTTGCTCTGTTATAGCTACAAAATACCCTTGAGAGATAAAAGACAGATTTTGCTTTCTATGACCTCTCCAACTGGCATCTCATTACTACTTATAATAATCACACCTCTCAGGTCCTGCTCAGGATTGAGTTGAGACTCTTTTTATTTAAACAGAAGCTGTAACAGTCCCATTGTCAGGATTTCACAATCAAAGCAAAGAAAAAAAAGGAAGGGAGATGGAGGAAGACACAAGACATAAGCAAAGCAATCATGCTTGCTTCCTCCCTGACAGGCTTTCAGATGAAGTTTCTATGGTTTACGGGCATTTTAGGCTGGTAAATGATCCTTTGACAACAAACATCCCTTCATGTGAAGGGAGAATAAGCAATCTCAATGACAGTAAAGTTATGTTTCCTCCACCTGAGGTATGTAAAATTCAGATGATCTCTATTGCTTTCTTGTAGGGAATTGTTTTGTTCCATAGCGTTTAGGCTGAAGCAGATAACTTCCCCCTCCTCTACCCCCAGCCAAGATTGAAAATGGTATGGGAAAGATGTCCAGATAGCTGATAGAGTCTGGCATCATTTACTCTGGATACAGAGTGTGAGGAGGAATAAAAATGCAGACTCCACAGTTTCAGAAAAGTACCAGCACAGCAAGAAAGGCAGGCGGACAGATTGCTTGGATAGACTCCTTTTTAGTAAGAAGATCTATAGCAGCACAGGTTTTCTGTTTGTTGTGTGGTTTTAAGAAGGATGGATTTTTTGCTACAGGATTAAATAAAAAGGAATATTTTGCTTTCCCTAATTCTCCATTCCCCTCTATGTGCAGAGGTTTGTGGTAGGCTTGAGTAGGAGAAAGATTATGCTCCAATTTTAGAAAGCAGCTTTCAGTTTGGAAGCAGCTGCTAATAACTTCAGGACCTGTGTGGGAAGAAGATTTTTGCTGTGGGCAGAGGGAGTGGATCTGCGTCTCAGACCGCTGGCTGCATTTCACTCTGCCATGCATTCAGTATCCAACCTTGAATGAGCACTTATACTACCTGTGAAACACAGATGATGGTCAGGTTACCTGTTTTCAGTGCTGGTTGCTTTTTGCAGACCCTCTGTCTAACCTGGCTTCACAGTTCTTGGCAGCGATAACCCCAAACTTCTGAAGTGCCAAGATTCTCATCCAGACCAAATACTGATCCTGCTCAAGGTAGACATGTCCTCCCAGAGGATCCAGAGCCAAGTTATATCACCTACAGAAGTTTTAAGTCTCATTTTCCTCGTATGAAATGTGCTGGTGAACCTTTTATTTATTCACAGAATCTCAGACTGGTTTGTGTTGGAAGAGACCTTGCAGCTCATCCAGTTCCAACCCCCTGCCACGGGCAGGGACACCTTCCACTAGAGCAGGTTTCTCCAAGCCCCTGTATCCAACCTGGCCTTGAACACTGCCAGGGATAGGGCAACCACAGCTTCTCTGGGCAGCCTGTGCCAGCGTCTCACCACCCTCACAGATATTCATGGGGATATCTAGCCTTTGTACAAGCCCAAATGTCTGGTAGCTTGAACCAGACAGCATGTTCTTCTTTCTTTCCTACCCTTATGTTGAAGTACTCCAGGATTTTACATGGAGACATGGAGGCCAGAACTATCTCATAAATCCTCACCTTTAAAGACCATTGGACACAGCAGTACCCAGCTCCACTCCCACCGTTAAAACCTCAGAATGGTTTATTCTCCCACAATCAGTTGCACTCACAATGTAGTGGGGCAAGCAATTTAGCATTGCTTGTTGATGGGGTAGAAGGGAAAGAAAAAAGCAATAGCCTCAACAGTTCTATCTTGGTGTGACTGGGTATGAAGTAGAAAGCTTTCCTGTGTTGCTAGCAAGAACAGCTGCAGTCACTGCATTCAGCTTGCCCTTCAAGTACTGTACACCAGAGGAGAGTATTTAATCTTTCAAGACCATGGACAACATGCATGATCTCAAATAGAAGCTGTCCTTAGTTTTCCATGTCCCTCATAATAATCTGATTTCTCCCAGTCAGTTTCTTCCACGGGCTGTATCTCATGCTGACTCACATTCCTTTTGAAAGCAAGAAAAAAATCGTATTGTACCTGTTATGAAATATTCCTTTGATCTAAGGGAAATCATGAGCAATTTGTGTGTGACATTTACTAACTAATGTGCTGAGGGAATATTACTCCTAAAAAACCACTATTTTCTGGTAGTTTCAATATACTGAATAATGCTATAGCAGTGATGATTCATCTGGAAAAGGTAACTATTTCTGCATGATGAGCAATATTAATAACAACACATTATACGTAGTGCTTCTCAAGCAGACAGATCCTGAAGCCCACTGCAAACCTTTTATATAAGGACCACTCCTGTCATTCAGGGAATTGCAGGCACCTGCAAGTAAAACAGGAACCCCATTTCTATACCAGCCACAATACATCACATACTGCAGAAAGGAAGAGGAAAGTGTGATTTGAGTTGAAATATTAGTGGAAGTGGGAGAAATGAATAAAACAAATGGCCTAAACTGAAATCTGACATTGAGTCTGATGCTCCCACAGCCTTAGAAAGTGTATTGGATCATTAGTTGTCTGAAGTGGTCAGCGTAGGGTCTGTTAAGGCTGAGAAGAAAGAGCTGAGCAGTGATTAATGCAAAGAGAATTTGCTATTGAAGTTGCTGGACACAGTCCTTGCCCTCCTAGCTCCCAGGATAGCTGTCAATCTGCTGAGCATGAGCTACTAGAGGTCCCCAAGCCCTGGCTTGGATCCAGCAGACATAGAACAGACTTAAAACCACCTCACATCAGGCAGCGTCCCACTTGCAAGGATACGTTAACTACTACCATGCAGTCACACAGTCAATAAGTACTATGCCAAAGGGGAAGAGGGGAACCCAAATCATCTATTTCCCCCTCTTCTGCCTGCAGTCCCTTTTGGGCCCTCTCCTACATGCTAACCTGGCTCACCCTTGCTCTGAGGGCTGACAACAGCACAGTCTGTGGGGTCTGCAGGAAATATAAATGTAGTATCATTTTTTAATTAGCACTTGCTTAAAGTTGTGTGTATATATATATTTTCCATAGTGATATCATTACTGGCATACAAGACATTTCAAGATCCCTAGCAACTATACTATAATACCAAACCAGCCAATAATAATCTATTGAAATTCGAGAGAACATGTGAATATTAATCTATTGGATAGAGATAAAAATATGGACACTATCCTTGCCTCCAGTAATGATTTAAGCTTTGAAGCAAAGTGCTTAGTCACAAACTTAACATTCAGACAATCATCCATGCATTTCTTTTGGGGTTTGGCTACACAATGGGAAAATCCTTCCCCTTTTCTTCCCCCCCCCAACTTTGCAAAGTGAAGCATCCCATGCTCCCATGCTTCCATAATCCTCCTGAATTCAGCAGCTGCTTTTCCACTAATGGGATGAGCCACCCTAGGGGCAGATTCAGTTCATTTTGGAATGAGGTGGTGCAGACAGCTGAATTCACACCAAGATGACAGCACTTCCACAGGCATCCCACATTTAGGCACCCTGAGCCCTCCCTCCTTTCTCTATAGGTCTGGAGCTGTGGCAAGCAGACGTTACCTTTATAGAGATGGTCATAGCCAGCACCATCATGTCACTGTATTTTCTGAGGGAACATAGCCAGAACCAGAGATCTTTCTTGCTTTTATAGGGTTGCAGAAGAATGTGATCTTCCTGCTTTGTGCACCATGGGAAGGCATAGGTTTAGATGAGTGACAGCTTCTAGTTCAGGACTGGGGAGAGATGAGCTGAAGCCTGCTCCGTACAAGGGGACAATACTAACATCTTCTTTCCCACTCTGTCTTTTAGTAAATACATCAAGACTCAAGTCCGTTAGCTGCTCAGTGCAGTAAGCATATCTTTGAAGACATACAACACCAAGCATAAGAGAATCTACACTCAGCTATGATCTTCAGCTGCTAACATGGAGCTGACCCCTACTAACAACCCCAGACATCCAACACAACATCCTGTTTATCCAAACCAAAGCAACCCAAAGGCAAGCTGCTTTTCAGGCACAGGAGAGCTTCAGAAGACTCTGTTAGGCTGGGTTTGCCCTTCACCCACAAAGTTCACTCTCAAATCTTGTTTGCTTTTGGTTTTCTAATAGGAACCTTGAGTTTATTTTCCAATTCCCTTCCCCTCCCTAAGGAGCTGTTCGCTTTGCATGCGTAGCAGTTGTTTCCCTTCTATGGTCTGCTGGCCCCTCTGAGGAGTTGTTAGGCTGAACGTGTGTTGTAGTTCTACTTTTGTATGTTAATTGATACACTCTTTAATTTTACTTTTGCATATTACTTGAATTTGTTTCAGTGTAAAATAGATTCTAAAGAGCCCCTCTAAACAATTGCTGCTTGCCAACAGGTCTCAAACAAGCAAAACCTCCTTCGGAGGAAACGCTGATGAAATTCTGCCTTGCTCTTGAATCACTGATGCAATGCAAAAATCCCACCTTTAAGAACGAAGAGGGGAGAGGGGGAGCCTCCATTAATATAAATGCCTAATTTCCACTGACATTTACAGGGGTTATGATAGCTTCATGGAAGTGAAATACAACCCAAAGGATTATACTTAAAATATCCGCACAACCCCACCTGATGTTTTCTAGTGCTTAAACATTTATAAAAGGCAGTTTTCTTAATACTAAAAATGAACTCAGGGGAAGGAGGAAAATGAGTCAAAAAGATTTGCTTTCAAAGTTATTTCTTCAGACTAGCTCATAACGTTAAAGGGAAAGGAATGTTAGAATACACAGGATTAATTGACTTGTCTAAACGAGTATCTTACATTATGACCTGCCAGCCTTCATTTTCGCCCCAAAGACTCTAAACAAACTTGGAATTTGCAGAAAATAAATGCAGAAGTCTACATTTTGTTAGTTGTAACCTCAAGAAAAAGAGGGAAAATTAACCATTTCAACAGCCATCATTCCTATAGTCTTGAACTGAAACTCCTGTCATCAGGTCTATGGTACAGCATAGGCTATAGACCAAGCTGGAATACAAAGCCAGCCATCTGAGGAAAGCTAAAGCTGGTGCCTGGCCACAATTCACCTCTGCTAAAACTCCTCAAAAACCATAATGCATACACACTTGTGATGGAGTCACAGCTGGGAGTGGGCCACAGTCTGGATGACAGAGTGATTTAATCTGAATAAGGGAATAGGGGAGAAAATTGCTCTAAAAGGAACACAAGAAGCAAGATTTCCAGCTCAGCTTTCCTATCAAACTTGCAGCAATATCAAACATGTAAAAGGATGGATAAAGCTTCCCTCAAAACATGTCCTTCACTTCCTTAATGGATCCTGTACACTCTGCAGGGAGCAGTGGTAGAGGCAAGCCCTAGCCAAGAGGGCTGCCTTCCAGCAGACCTAGCAAAGGCACTGATTCACTCTGACAAGTACTAAAATAAAAACAGGGACAGAACAAACTCTGCAATTAACAGTTATTTCCTTCCCTCCTCTGCTGCATCTTCCTCGTGTTGTTATATTCAAGCTCTCAGACAATGGAGATGGGGAAATTGTCCTCAGTGCTAGTCCTTAACCTTAGTTTTCTGCTTTAATTTCATTTTAAAGTTCAGTGGAAATCAAAGTCACTGAAGCTTGAAGGAGATGAGGTTAAACCAGAAAATATTTTGAAATCTATGAAACAAGAACTTGCCTGGGTACCAAATTGTGTTACAGCTTCACATACCAAGCCCTCTGTGAAGCCAGCTGAACTGTTGGTTGCTTTATTCTAGCTTAAAGTCTATAATATAGTCCAATGCTTTGACTCCCAGTAAGACAGATGCTAGAGAGAAACTCTTAAAATACTCTCTGTATGTACTGGATGCAGTAAATTCAAGGAAAGAACAATTGGTTGAGCAATTATTGAACTCAATTTGTGTCTAGAAGCAGATTTTCCAATAAGCCAGAGGGTTTGCCTTGCTTCTCTGCACTGAGCCACAGTAAATCTGAACCTGGGAGCAGATCTGTGGTGGCAGGTCAGGCTGGGCTGCAGCCTGGGAGTGAAGAACTTGGGTCCTCTCGGTGCTCATTGATGGGCTACATTGTTTGCAGATGCAATTAAACTTAACTCTGTGACAGTCCATTGGCAACCAGCTTAGTCCTATAAATCTGACTTAAGTCTTTAGCTCCATGTACCACTTCCAGGTCCTGTTCTCTCTCAGATGAAAGAGAAGCTTGAACCATTTCCAGCACCCATATCATTAAGATAACTGGCTTTCCCTCCCCATTTTACCTTGATCTCCTTTTTCCCTTTTACTCTATTAGTAAAAATATTATATCTGGACACACTCAGATTTGCAACATCTCAAAACTAGTTGCAAAGGATGAAGTAGTGAGTGAAGATCTCATGCACTGCAGGACCACCTTTTCTCTGTATAAATATTGGATTATCACAGTAAAAAGACACCTG
>NW_009935965.1:194198-209771 GCF_000696875.1 Nestor notabilis
CGCTAGAGCTGAGGACAGAAAAAGGGATGGCAGAGCAAGTACGA
The DNA here is from genome assembly GCF_000696875.1 of Nestor notabilis. Classification (NCBI taxonomy): domain Eukaryota; kingdom Metazoa; phylum Chordata; class Aves; order Psittaciformes; family Psittacidae; genus Nestor; species Nestor notabilis. The sequence continues at coordinate 194,243 of NW_009935965.1, forward strand.
GTGGAAAATCCTTTAGAGCTGTGCTTAACTAGCCAAACTTCCTTCTCCTCAGGTTGCAGCTGATCCAGTAGATTATTTCCATTGCTTTTCAGCTCCAAGATGGATAGGCAAGCTTTAACTAGGTCACAAACGAGATACCTGGAAAATAAAACTGTTTTCTAAGGAATATTTTCTCCTCAGCAAATAATTGGCAGTTTCTTTGCCAATGAACCCAGAAAGGACAAGCAGCAGCGGTGCAGGCTGATCAGTCATTTTGACTGGGTAAGGAATGGAAAACTAGCTTTGTTTCTTTTCCTTTTAATTACGCCTTTCCCTAAATCCCTTTTTAAGTGACCATTGGAGACATCCCAAATAATCCTTTTCATCCAGCTGAACTTCAAAACAGACACATACTTCCTCTTTAAGAGACTTACACAGCAGCAATAAGAATGCTCCTCTGAGGTGTCTAGGCAAGGATTTTTGCCAGCATCATTAGGTCTTCCAGAGTACATGATCGTTTTCATGCTCTTGTTCTGCTTTTCTTATTAGCAATAGAGGAAGACAGAGTACTGACTTTCTCCAGGTGTACATACACAAAGAGAGCAAGAACCTTCTATCAGACAGAGAGGTAGCTGCAAGTGCTGAGAGATACGAGTTTCTCTCTCCCTAGGTAACATTTTCAGTTCTGGTTTTCCCTCCATTTGTTCATGTAAAACATAACCTGCCCCAATTTCTGCTATTTGATGAACACTTTCTTTAATACCACATTCCATGATCATATTAAGGAAAGCACAGACAATACATCACAATTCAGTTCTTCTCCATGGATGCCACAAATAGCCAAATTAAGCCATTATTGTCTAACTTGTCATTAACTTCCCAAATTTCTCAAGGCAAAACTACTGAAACCGTCTAATTTCCACTGCAAACTTCTTAGTGATGAGAAGTGATGAATATGATGACGTGAAGCAAGATAAAAACCTTTTTGCTTTTGCTCTACCCCATACGATACAGGCCAACATGCTGACACAACACAAGCTCTAAGCACCAAAGCTTAACCCTGAAGCACACATCTTTGACTGATCTGAATGTGCAGTTAGCTGTTTGAATCCCACCTCTAATTTCCAACCATGCTGGGCTGCAGGACACTTCCAGCTGGATGGGGCAGCAAGGAGAAGCCTTCCCATTAATTTTGAATGATGCATTTCTATCTTCAGCTATGAATAAAACAGATCAATGACACCAGCAAGTTTTATTGGGCCTCTTGTGCAATGAATTGGTAGTGAGACAGCCAGGGAGATGGAGCCGACTTGCAGATGAGATTTGTAAGTGAGGACATATTGATTATTTCCATCTTGGTTCAGGCAGTAATTCCACACAACGCCTCTTCCCCTGTTTCAGCTCATTATTTATGTCATAAAGACACTATCTCAATGATAATAACAGGCTTCATTTACAAGGCAGAGCATAAAGCATCAATGCTTAAGATTTCAGGAAGTGGGTTAAAGGAAGTGAGAGAGATTTAACAAGTCCTGGAGATGCACAAAACTGCTGAGGCTTGATCTTGTGGCTTTTTATGCCCTCAGAAAGGAAGATTGAGAGCAGGTGTTAGATTATCAGGCTTTTTATTAATAACTCAAGGCTTGTATGAGGGCTGATTGATAGCACAGTCAGCACTTTCCCAGTGAATAAAGCTCTCCTCACTTTGTGCCATCAGTAGTCTGCCTCTTCTCAAACAGAAAGCACCAGGCATGCTCCTGCTCTCTTCAGAGGCAGATCCAGTGCCAAGAGGAGATTCCCCAGGAGACTCTTCACTGGAGGGTGATCCCGTATGATCTCTGCAACATGGGTTTATGGCTGTGGTTTATCCTCAGAGGTTTCATCCATTAGAACTACCACCAGTGAGCTGCTAACAAGAATGACTTGTCCAGCAGCCTCATTCTCAAGACCATCCTAGGAAATCCCTCCACCAGCATAGGTCCATGATAACACTTATGCTTCAGCCTAAGGAGAACATCATTCTGTGCTTCCCCATCAGAAAAAAAAACAACACCATTTTTGGATACACAAGTATTTATTCTGATTGTCTTAGCACATCTGTCCTTTGCAGCTGTGTTAACACAGCAATAGCATCAATGCCAGCCTGCTTCCCAAATAGCCAAAGGGCAGCTGTGGTTAACAGCCTGTAGGAAAAGTCTCATGCCTTCAGTTCTCTCCCTTAATTGCTAGGAAATGGTCCTTGAGCATTAAAACACATCTGATACTTCTATGTTTAAATCTCTATAGATCTATCATGTGCAGAAAAATAATAAATCTGGGGACCCAGCCAGATAGCCCAAAAGCCTTTGTTAAGCTGTAGTTAAGGTTGTGCATATGTCAGATAAGTCAAGAGAAAAGGAACAGCAGAAAATCCTCTTAAGGCAGCAAGAACTTGTTCGTTAAAGCCAGATACATTAAAACACAGAGAGTTAAGATGTCCTAAACACTCCTCAACCACAGCCACCTCCAGACCCAGGCAAGACATTTTATACATGCTGTGCAGAAGTTCTAGTGCTCTGTAGAGCATGGGGGTCTGCTTCCATCTCTGCTGCTTCAGTTATGAGCCTTTAAGTGCTTAATGAAGCTAGGCAAGAGTAACAGGGCTAAAATATTTATAGATGCAGGACTAAGCTGAACGCACATGAGTGATTAGAACAATACTGGAAGACATTTGCAGAAAGTCACTGCCCAAGTTCTCCCCTATTCCAAGGCAAAGCATAATATCCAGCAGCATCAGCACATTACTGGGCAGCATGTGTATGTATTCAAACACTTAATGGATTTATGTTTCTGATAGGACTTCATGAAGTCTTCTTCCAAGTTACACTAAGGGATGCTCTTTTAACCTGGCTGGTTTTAATTAGGAAAGCCAAGGCAATCCCTAGATGCAATAGGAGCTCTAAGTTGTCCTTGCACATGACTTTAGAACTAAGATTCTGCTCAGATGTTCTTGAAACTTTACTGACCTCAGTAGTCCCAGCAGAACTGAGGAAACTGCGGCAGGGAAGGAAGTCTTCTTAAAAGCATGGGAGAAAAGCATCCCCTAACATAAGCTGCTGATCTGCTCAGGGCACACTGACAGCAGGGACCAGCTAAAGTGAAAGGGATGGTTTTCTCACTTTTCAGGCATGAATGACAACCCTGGTAATGAAGTAGAGATAAAAGCTGTCGCAGAACTTGTCTAGGAACCAGAGATGAGTTCAACCTCAAGCATCCAAGAAGCAAATCTCATGTTTCTCCAAAGTCAGGAAAATAGGTAGAAATATATTATTGATGAAGCCACAGAGAAACCGCAGCAGGTTATAGATGCAGGTGGTCTTGTTAAAAACCTTTGTGAAGGTCAGGGATGTGATGAAGGAAATTGAGAAATGCTAGGTTTTATTGTTCCTGTCATAGTCACCCGGGGACACAACCTTGCCTCCAAGTCCACAAGTTAATAGGAAACAACGGCTCACACCCTCTTTGCCCTTCCAAGTGTCTAAAACATCTCAGGTCAGCAAGGCTCTTCAGGACATGTCACCAAACATACTGCTGGGCAGGATGCTATAATTATTCAGCTTCTGTGAATATTTAAATGTGAAACCTGTGTGCATGTTATTACAGCACATCAGCTGGAAATCTGCCATCCACAAAGGCCAGGCACAGATATGAGCTGAATTACGACAGTAAGAGCAACAGAAAGGAACACATCCCTGTCAGCTTCTCCACTTACTGCAGGCTTATGCAAATTGACCAAATAAAAGCCAGCAGTACTGACCCCAGTCACAGAATAAATCCATCTTCTATAAGGAAGGAGGGGGAGGCAAGGGAAGGATCCGGACTAGTAAGGTGTGCAGTTTATAACAAAGCATATACAGTGCAGCACGCCCCAAGAAGCCTTCCTCTGACCACATCAAGCTTTTCTGATTCATTAAACCTCCCAATCTGCATCACAGAATCATGTTTAGCTTTTGTGAACTCTGTAATCAGTGGCAAGAGGGAAAACATCACTGGGGAAAGGCACGGAGTCAGCAGAAAGGATAAAGCTTTTGCAACTCTGCCAATAGATAACCTCTTCTCCAAGGGAGGGACCAGGAGAGATGAGACTCAATAGGGAAATAAGTGGGAAATTGAGGCAAAATAATATGACTATTTACCCTTCTGAGCCATCACTATCCACTAGACCATGCTGCTTCTGCAGTGCTGTCCCAGTTCCCTGCTCACCCACAAATGCAGGGGCACAACCTTCTTCAAGACCTTCCCTTTCTCCCTGCCTGTGCAGACTTGAGGAATCAAAGGTGATGTTCAAAAAGGTTCCAGGGGAGAAAAGTGGCAATTGTGATTTTGATGTGGTTTATGACATCTTTGCTACCTTTCAGCAGCTGCCAAGGTGCAACTTCTCCAGTAATTACTGGAGTCTTTTTGATTAGGCTAAATTTAACAGCTTGTCAAGGACACACAGACCTTGGGATGGTTGGTTTTGTGTGCTGCTGTGTGCACTTGATTATGATTAATACACACCTACTAAATACATAAGCAATACAAGGACAAGCAAAGGGTTTTCTTTGGCTTCTTCTGTTCCATACCATAAGAGTTGCCTCCTGCTTTGAGAAACAAAGTTGTATTGTTTTTCCCACCTTTTTAAACATTTGTGTAGCAACTCCTACTCCTTCCTCCTACCTCTATCTTCCCTTTTGGTAATAGAACTGTAAGCTAGGTAATAGAACAAGAGCTACGGGAAATAAATTATTGGAATAATTGGATTTAATTAATATTAATTTAATATTAGAATAAGCAGAATTAATGGAATAATCACATCATTGAATCCAAGCTAAATACCCACTTTACAAAGCAGGTAGCTAAACCAGTGCTGCTCAATTCATAAAGGGATTCCACAGAGTGACAGCTAGCACAGTACTTGTAGTCTGCTTTGTTGTTACCCACTGCCACATCCAGCATCAATTAGACAAGTACAAGGCAGTACATTAGCTGCAACAGTGCTCCTTTTATTTTGGTTCTCTGATGTCTGCAATCACAGCACGCCACCACAAGCCCCTGGGTGCGAGTTTGTCCTGCAGCAGTCCCAATGGATTCAGTCAGTTTGGACCTGCTCTAATTGTACTGTGTGCAATCATCTTAATTTCCACACTGTATGGGACAAGAGACAGAGGTCACTCGGTGCTGGGCTTTGTTTTTCCTGCATTTTAAGTAATAGATCACAAAATAGTTAGCGTTGGAAAGGACCTTAAGATCATCTAGTTCCAACCCCCCTGCCATGGGCAGGGAATTAACGTCTGCCAATGGCAGATGATTAATAACTGCCTTGCATCATGCTTTTAAAGTGCTTCAGAAGTATTTCTACCCTCACCCAACACACTGCATGTGGCCATACTACTTAAAATGAAAGTCCTGTGCACATGAGCTGCTTCTTTACATAAAGATGGGGATTTTAATTCCTAGTCCACATCCTACTTGCGCACAAGTGTAATGTGTCCCTGGGGTTAACAATCCTCCAAATGCTTACACTCATATGCAACAACTCAGAACATTTTGGTAGATGCCAGTAAATTTTTCCTCCCCAGTCATCACAGACTCCCTCAGCACCTCTTTTGCATTAAATACTCATATCTAAACTGCTACTCAGCCTGGTCCTTATCACCACACAAGCAAAGGAAACCTCATATCTGTTGCCTGCTGGGCTTCATGTACCTCCTCTCCTGAAAGCACAGCAAACTTTTCACCTTATTTCTATGCAGCACTGTCAAAGGGGCTTCTGCTCAGAATGACAAACCAGTCCACAAATCACTTGGGAATCTTCTACACTCAATTTGCTCCAGCTCTGCCTGGCAAACAAGAGACAGGAGGCATATATACATTACTACTGATTAGTCCGTGTCTCCAGTATCAGCAGCCGTGCACACAGGCTGACCGTAACTTTAAATATTGATAACCAAACTCATCTATCATAGGCCTGGGAGAGTGACAGTTTCAGTGCATAACAGTAAAGGCTTTCTACAATAATCAAATACTCAATAATTCATGAAAATATATCCCCCCCAAATCAAATTGGAAGCTATTTTGTGCAATCTATTATTTAAAATTCAATATTATAATACACACAACTTCTGCTCCCACCACAGAGGACCATCTCAAAATGTGATTATGTGCGGACTCTATTTGAAAGTGACAATTTTGCTTTTCATTTGTTTAACAGCTTAAATGGAAGAGCTCAACTGGAACTAAGACATCTGACAATGAAACCAAAGCAGACGTAAGCAACTTCACAAACTTCGTGACAACTCAAAAGAAGTCTGAACCTTCCTCGCTGGTAACACAGATGAATTCCCCACTCTGATGCTCACCTTTACAAGTTTTTCAGTGCTTAGTGAAAGGAAATATTCCACACAACTGACAAACACTTTCACAGCTCTGCTAGTCTGTCTCCCTGCGCTGGTGAAACTAAAGACTATTTACTTTCATTCCAGGGACTCTTGCATAGAAAACAACTTTTGCTTTGCATCTGTTTATTCCTGTTGGAAAAGCCATTTGTGTAAGGGAAGGTTGCCTGGTGTAAAGTGCCAAGAGAAGAGGTTTTTGCCCTTGTAAACAGAATGCACTGGAGCATAAAATGCAATCAAGATTGGTGACAAAATTCATCCCAGGCAGACGTCATTCCTCAGAAGCAGCGGGTGAAATGGCACTGAGTGATTGAGGGGACCAATCTCCCAAAGCGATCACAGAGGGAAGCAGGGCAGTGAGGAGCCTGGGCAGTCATGGCTGCAGAAAGCTGACCAGCTTTGAAGGATAAAATGATTTTGTGAAGAGGAAAATCTTAGCCTGTTTATGAAGTGTTCCCAGGTACAGTCTGCAAGAGTTGGGTGTCAAACAGTTGCCAACTCTTCAGTCAGTTCAAATGCCAACCTTTTCTTGTACATCTACTGCAGATTAAATCTTCATTTTGTTCCCTCGAACAGTGGGTTTAAATGAAAGCGAAGTTGAAGGAACAAACACTTAACTCTCTCTTGTTATTACCCTAGAGGCAAAAGATGCCGTCTTGAATTTTCTTTTCCCATCTGTTGCTTTTCACTGACTACTTTCTGCTCATTTGGCCGCTTTAGTATCCAATATCCTTTTGGCTATTTCATTGCCATTACTCTGCAGTCTCAAATCAGAATGAAGTCTGTGTCTAAATACTGCTTCATTTCCACAGCTGCAATGGGGCAGCTGAGCAGGGCTCTGCTTCTCACAGGGGACAGAACAAAAGCAAACTTGGTGTCTTTAGAACACTGCTTGGGAAGAGAGGCTGATGTCCTGGGGCAAAGCTGGTACCCATGAGGACATAACCTGCTAGTGCAGATGATATGTCTCAGTTCAGGATGTGGTTCCATTCCTTCATTTTTAAAGGGAATCTAAGTTAATGTGTATCAACATCTCAAAGGAGGGCACTGCTGATGCACAGCACAGTCAAAGTCAAACTGGTATCCTAGGACCAGTCCTGCCAGATATTGCAGAAGCTTTAAGTATTTGCTTACACCAAACATACTTGTTTCTAATTCCCTCTAGTTAACAGTTTCCTATATACTCCATGTGTCATTAGAAAACAAGACTATAAAATGCTCTGGCTTGGCCTTTTGTTTCTTTTCACCCCTGCCCTCATTGGAGTGCCTCAGTCTTGTATCACTGATGCCTGATGCTTTGCCACCGAGATGCTGGCATCATGTTAATGCCCTGCAGCAAATGGAGAAGGCACAGAGGGGTCATAGTGCTCACTTAAAGGACTATTTTCAGAGCAGCTGAAGATGCTTTGTATGTTAAGCTGAACAATTAAGAGGTGATGCTATGACAGTGAATGAAGGTTCTTAATAGGAAATACAGGTATGAAAGAATTTCTCCTCAAAACAGAAACAGTGACTTGAAGTTTTAAAGATGTGAATCACCACCTCTTTCAGAAAAGAGATGAGCTATTCAGTACTCTGATCTCCCTGTGGATGCTTTGACAGCAGCAGTGACTTAATAGGAGGGAAAGGCAGAGGGGAAATATCAGGAAAACACACTGCTGTGAAATGATATGACAAGTTTGAGTCATATTTTGGAGGTTAGAGTGGTTCACAAACATGTAGGAGGTGTGGGTTTTGTATCAATGAACCTCCAGACTTCCCATGCTTTGAATAACAGCTTTTCCAGATTAGCTATCTAAATTTCACACATCATGCTTTATAAATGACCTGAAGTACAGCAGCAAACCCATACCTCAAGTGCCACAACCACAAGCAACAGGACTTCGTAAAGGCATGTATGTGGTTAGAAACAGGAGAAGGAGTGGCTTCTGCAGAGTTCCTAAGACCTAGGAAATGGAAATAGATAAATATGGGAAATTAATTCATAGTCTTGATCTCTATAGAAAAATCCACAGACCAAAGATGTAAAGAAAGGGCTGTAGACACATGGCAACATGCTCATAAATCTCCTGTACTAAACCAAGCTAAAACAACTGGAAAAAGAGACAGTTGCTTTGGGTAGCGATATCAGCCTGGATGATGCAGTCAGTGTGTCTCTGACCAAAGATACCTCCCAAAACCTCAAACAGGCTTTTCTTGTTGAAAACAACCTGCAGCAAAGTCACTATGAGAGATGCCAGAATTCTTCAGTGCGATATGGCACTTGTATATATGCAGGCATTCACACATGGCTGCATCTCACTTTGAAATGTCTCTCAAGAGTTGTATATTAAACAGAAGAAGGATTTTTCCAGGAACTAACACAGTTGGCAGCCTTTTGTCTCTATTTTTTAAAAGTAATTTATGAAAGAAGAAAAGTAGCAGAGTCAATTTAGAAATGGCTGCAGCCTGGACTTTGATAGATGAACAGATCTACTAACAAAACCTCTCACTTCTCACTGAGCGCCCAATCTTCTTATCTGCTAATCCTGGCGAGGAAAGAATAAGGAAGGCAGGCAGCTGAGTAGAGGAAAGACCTAGGTAATGTTTAAACCAGTGAACACACAACTAAGATCCAACCAGATAATCAGCTAAGCATTTCCTCTTGCATTTTGCTCCCCTTTCAGGAAGGGCCGACTAAGATGACAGTGATTCACACTACAACCTCTTGAAAGAGTTCTATATAGTTCCTTAAAGAACAGCCTTAGAGCTCTGGAGGAGTGATCCCTCTTTGACAATCTAGGACATTGAACAGGAGAGTAATAACAGTTCCAGCAGTACTATCAAGGAGATGACAGCACTTTTCCAAGCTGGTTATGTAGACCTGCTCTCAAGCAACATACAGGTTTGCTTCTGAGGGTATTACTTGAGTAGTTACATCTGTGTTGATTCCTGATAAGAGTAGCTCAGCCATGAGCACACTAAGCTAGAACTTGAAAGAATCAGAATTAACTAGGGAAAATGCCCTTTCATTTCCAGGAATATATTGAGCAAGGCTAGGCACTTCCATGGAAAATGTGGAATATTTCAGGTGCAGATTAGCATTTCTGGGATGGGTTGACACCTATGGGGCCATGTGGAAAAGGTAACAGTCCTTTCAGAGTTCCATATTCATCTGCCACTCTGGAAGTGATGCTTATGGTCCCCAGCTCTATCAGCAGTTCTTGCCTTTCTGCATCCTCAGTGGAGCTCCTACCCACCACACAGCTACATCTCCTCACACTGAGCTCTCATGCAGTATTTTTATACACACTTCTCATTTCTGAGTTTAAAATGAAAAGTAACTTCCAAGCCCCAGCATTTTTTGTTCAATGAATTTCTCAATTTGTGACAAGTGCTATAGGAAGAAGCAACATTCTTGTGCTTCATCTGTTCCTGTTCCTTAAGCACAGCCTTCGTCTCCTAAACTGCAATGTGTAACCCATTAGTCTTTAATGCAGAAAAATCCCAGTAGAAACTTGAAAGGAAACAGAAACCAAGTGGAAGAGAATAATTACATTCTCCTGACTTCAAGAAGGTTTACAAGTTCTGCTGGAGCTCCTCAAGCATTATTAGCACCAACAGACATAACAAGCAAAACAAAAATGTATTTAACTGGAAAAAGAATCTGCTTAAGGGCCTCATGTATTTCTGTAGCAAAACTGTGGATGTTTCCTTGTCCAGTAAATCCATTCTATCCCCACATTAAGACAGAAGAATCTTATACAAGACTGGGTGAAAGCAATTTTAAGCAAAAAAAGGAGTTCCTTGAGCAAAACATGCAATGCAAGTGAAAAAACTGAGATTGAAAGAAATCAGTCACTCAAGTATCAAGTGAGCACAGTTCTGCTCCTGCTGTCACTGTGACTCTGCTTCCTAAGCTCAGCTCTGCAGATCCCATCATCCATCATTTTCTAAAGCCCCAGCTCTGTCTCCTGATGACACAAGAATCACCTGTCAAATGAAATTTCACCCTCCTCTTAGGGAGAAAAAAAGCTTGAGAAGCACCATCATTAAAAGACTCAAAAAGAAAAGCTAATTTGTAAAAACAACAATTTTTTGCCTGCCCTAAAATTTTGCCTCCCTCCAGCTCTGAATGGTAGAAGCAGGTGAATACCTAGAGCTGCTGCGCTGCTGCATCACAGCATCCACACAGTCCTTGCTCTTTCCCCAAATCCTACCTGAGCTCTAGGATCTGCAGCACAGCTTTCCCTCTTCCTTGCTCTGCACTGCATCATTACACAAAGCTCCCTGCACTCCCTCCCCCGTCTCTGCACAACTCTGCACTGCAGCAATACCAGAACCCCTCTTTCCCAGCAATTTTCCCTGCTTTTTCCCACACTGCAGCCCTCAGGCTGGAGCATTACAGCCTGCTCTGCTGCCTAGCTGTTATGCTGCAGCAGCAGCTCAATAGCCTCCCTGCTCAAGGGCTCAGCTGTTTTACTGCAGCATTGCAGAACTCCCCCGGCTCTGCCACCTCCCTCCCATGCTCTGTGGCCCAGGCCAGCTCTGGAGCATCGAATCTCCCCTTTTCTTCTCTGCTCTTTCCATTCAATACCAGGCTGCACCATCACTGAAGCATCCCCTGGGGTTTTTTTTTATCATCTTTTATACTGTTTAGTCCATACCTGTGGTGCTATAAGGATTACCTTCCTACCCCAATATGCTGCTCATCCTCAGCCAGATCCTGCTTTTCAGTCCCATAATAAGGCTTATCCCTCCCACCAGCACTTGATCACAGCTTTACTGTTTCTGTGTTTGTTCAGAAGTCTACTATCACTGCTCAGGGACAGTATCAGAGCACACTTGGCAAGTACATGCTGCTTAGAGAGTCAGCCTAGATTTACTAAAGGGAGGTCATGCCTTACAAACTTGATTAATTTCTTTGAGGAGGTGACAATGACAAGGGACAGGGTGAAGGAGTAAAGCGTAATTCAATCTGACTTCAAGAGCCTTCTGATACAGTAGCACATAAAAGGCTAATTTATAAGGTTAATACGTGTGGTATTGATAGCAAAATCCTTAGCCAAGTAAATATCTTTTAATTGCCCTGCAAAGAAAGTAGGAAGCAAAGAAGATGGTGGCTGAGCACAGGAAGGGGAAAGGAAATTACGACAGGAATTTCAGGTGTTTGTGCTCTCACACCACTGTCTTGCAGGCATGTTTCTTCTAGTACCTGCTAAGAGGCTGTACACGATTCAGTGTAGAAGCTACTCATTTTGGTGACCAAACTACATGCTACGCATAGTGAAGGGTCAAAGTAACATCCTTGCTGTGCCTCTGAAGGGTATCTAACATAATACAGTTCATATGCTTTCTACTTAACAGAGCTTAGTACAAGGTACCATGTGAGATGAACTGGTGGTATTGCAAGCACAGAAGGCTAGCCGGATATTCAGAGGACATTAAATAGAAAGCCAAGAAGGAAGAAGCAAGACTCAGAAGGGAGAAAACAGCCTTAGATCAAGGCAATCTTACCTTTTTTGCTGCTCCACAGGAGATAGGTTGCTGCTGCCATCAGCTGTCTTGCCCCAGGTGTTATCAGAAGTTGATGATCACAACAGCAGGGCACTTTACTTGCCTTCACCTCTAGCCCATGGACTTCTTGTGCATTAGAAGACAATACGATCGCCCTTCACACTCAGAAACTACCAAAGAGAAAGGCACCTCTCCCTTTTGACATGGTTTAGCTGGAGGTGCAGACAGTTTCAAGACCTCTGGAATGTCCTTCCATGGAGCCTTCCACCACCACTCAGGTCCTTCACAAACTGGAGGCTACAACCTGACCACTGCTCCCTATTGCCAGCACAGTCAGTGCTTCTCTCTTTTTCCCAGGAAAAACACACATCTGTTTTCAGTAAATGCTGTAAATTAGTTAATGTTTGTAAAGTGCTCTGATCATGTGAAGTGCTATATAATTACTACATATTATCAATATAATTTGGCTAGATTGTGCCACAGCCGCCTCCTCTCTTCATTACAGTTTTGAGAGAGCTTTCTTAAACATCAGCTTTTTGGGGCAGGGACATCATGTACCATCCCTCTCACAACAATTTGGACCTTTCTTGAAGAGTCCATGGCACTGAAGTCATGCACCTACCCACATCACTATCTGGAAGCAGACTGACAGGTGCCTCCTAAGGAAGAAAGAGCTGTTGTTTGGGAAACACTTACAGTCTACAACTTAATAACCCAAGGAACCAACAACAGATACTAAAAGCATCCTAATTACCAGAAAAAGCAGCAGCATCTACTAGTGATAGCCCCAGAACAAAGACTAGTAAAGTACAACTGTTAAAAGGAGTTGCACATTAAGGCACTAACATCTCTTTGCTCATCTTCACATATCCTCTAGGCTCTCCACCTAGAGTGAAAAAGATAAGAACAACCATGAGCAGCTTTGCCCAGCTGCTGCTTCCTACCATGTTCTTCCACGTAACCCTAGACTTTCACGGTCTTGAAAAACAAAGCCCATATATAATGCTTTTTAGTTCCAAACTAAAACCTTGTATGAAAGAAAGGTCTTTAGCATAAGAGAAATTAACTTAGCAATAGACAGCCTAATTCTTCTTAAAGAGCATAGAAAAACCTTTAAGAAGGTCTTACAATGTATTACTCACAGAAGACCTTAAAAGCAATAAAAACAGTAAACAGTAAACCAGAAAGACCAAGCAAAGGACCCAGCTACCCCCTATCCCTCCAACACAAAGTTTACACATGAGGTTCCTGCCCAGCCAACCTGAATCTAAGAGGCGGATGATCAGATGAAATGCCTGCTGGGAAAGGCTGCTCTAATGAAAGCATAACCCAGGAACAGCTGCTTTCCTTAATGGGACCGGAGCATAGCTGGTGGTAGACAAGGCTAGCTCTTTGCAATTTAGTGTGATAGGAATAGTTGTATTTACTAAAGATAGCAGTTTATATAGACGATTGTTGGTAGTTTCTAGTCAAAATATCTATGATAGGATTCTAGGCAGGTTTTTATTTGAAAAAGTAGGTTAATAATTCTTGTAGTCTCAGGCATAAGTAATACTGTATAGAAATATAATGGTAAACTTGTACTAGCTGTTATCTGTAGTCTTTTTGATAGCATTACTATGGTGTGTGGCTAGTCTTAAAGCACTGGGAGATATGTGGTTAGAAAAGAAGCTTTGTGTACTTTAGTACAGTGAACCTTTAAGAACCAAGAAGAAAAGATTAACTTTGTTTAAAAGTGTTTTCTGGTTCTTTCTTACTCCTAGGACAAATGATCTATCTTGAGGGCAAAATTCCCCACAGGTCTGTCAAATTATTGAAGAAATAGAATGGGGAAAATATTTGGCCTGTGACAAGATGTATTTAAAATTGCTGAAGTGAGGAAAAGAAAAAAGTTACTAAAATATCAATTCTTTTAAAAAGCAAAAACCATCAGACTATGAAAAAGGTGTGATTGGAAAGCAGGAAGACTTCTGGAATACATAAAATACTTTACAAAGCACTCAAAATGTTTCTAACACTTCCTGAAGTCAGGGCTTCTGAGACGTGGTACCTGAAAAGAATATTTCCTAACAGGTTCTGTATTTGTATCTAATAAGAAACTGTCCTAAAGAGAGGAGAGATAATAATTTACAGGTAAGCATGCACACTCATCTAATTCATCCAATGTTGCCTGGGAAACCTATGTTCAGAATGAGACGTCTGAACGAAGCTGTTCAAAATCATGGAGAAGCTTCTTTCTAATCTGTGTTTCACGTGTTATGAGTGTGTCTCTGAGGAGGTTATTTTGAACTTTCAGTTTCTGAGAGCCTCCTCTCCGTGCTCTAATGGAATGGATGGGAAGCCTGCATCAAATCTAAATGGCAAAATGAAGTAAATCAGACCATATCTGGCTCTTCTAATTAAATCTGCAGCTAAAACCAGACCAACATTAGAAGGTTCAACAAATATAACTATAATATTTAAGCACATCCTTACATAAACATAGGGACATGAATGAAGCACATGCCACGCTAAGACCTGGATGTTCTGTGCCTCTTGCTGACATTGCCATAGATGCATTTGTGTAACCAAGACCTCTTCAACTTCTGTCCCTGTTCTGTTAGAGGTGTAAAATGCAGAAGGGCTGGTGCCATCAAATCTTTCAGAGATGGTCTAGGAGGCTAAAATATTCTTGTCATGGGTGTGATTATAAAGCAATTGAGGGAAAAAAATGGGTATATGAAACAGTGGACCAGATCGTCTGCAAGTGCAAACGCTTTTAGCTCTGCTGAAATCAATGGAGTAATATGGGTTTACATTTACAAGAACTTCCCGGGCTCTTGCTTTGTCTGCAGACCCGGGCCAGAAATCAAGTCACAGGAGATGAAACACCTGGCCTGAAAATCCTGAAGGAATAGGTTTCATAATGAGTTCTTGTTAGGACTGGGACAGGCAGAAAGACACCTTCCTGACCAGGCTTTAAATGACTGGAAGGGGTAGGATTAAATTCCTGTTTAAAATCCTGGGGAGAGGCTGGCCTGTTTGAGGCACTCTGTACCCGACCCTCTGCCTCTTGCATGTTGTCCCACATCTGCTGTCAACTGCTTAAGGTTGTTCCTCTTTCAAATACATCCTTGCTCTCCATCTTACAATGCGAAGGAATTGCTTTAAGCAAAAAGACAACAAGAAGTTAAGTTCCTGATTATAAATATATCCTATCGGGTTTTCTTTTTCTTTCCTTCCAGACAAAAGCATTTCTACTTCCAAGCTTCACAGACCTCCTGACCCTGCTTATGTGGGTGGATGGCTCTGCATGTTCTGAATCATTTGCTTCCTTTTCAAGTGTTACTTTCTCCTTATTTCAATTACCCTTCCTTTATAATTACATGGAGCGCTCCAGTGAACGGGAGTGCTCGGGAGCTGACAGACCGTCTAACAACAGGGCATGCTGGAGGCAAAATCTACATCCTTATCTGCCTTGGGTGGTAGGGAAGGTATATGCTTAATAGCACAGGAGAAATTGTTCAAGGATATTCAGACCCAAGCACTTTGTAGTGGGTTCACTGCTCAGGCTTGCACCGGGACGGACTGTGTGTAATTGCTCTCCGGGTCCCTGGGAGAGTTATAAACCATATGTACAAGGCTCACCTCTCTTCATT